>NC_060963.1:3807500-3837500 GCF_910589235.1 Vespa crabro
CAAACGCGCTCTCATACGAGGATACATTACATGCATGCACTACTCAGCTCAGCTGCTTCAACTCTCCGCGTGTCGACACTATACATGTATCTACGCATACTAACGTAACGATATACGGCCGGCTGTGCAGGCAGTAGGGCAATTATTAAACCGAGGATCTCGGCCAATCACCACCGATGTCCTCGACATGAATCGTCGTCATCGTCATCGTCGTCGTCGTCGTCGTCTTCATCGTCGTCGTCTTCATCGTCGTCGTCCTCGTCGTCGTCGTCGTCGTCGTCGTCTTCATCGTCGTCGTCGTCTTCATCGTCGTTGTCGTCGTCGTTGTCGTCGTCGTCGTTATTGTCATTTTATAGTTAGACGCCATCAAAATTTATTAAATCCTTAAATCAGGAACGTTACAAAAAAATTTCTAAACAAATTGAACCTCCTTTGTTTATCTGATATGATAATAAAGGATAAAAAAGAAAAATTGAATTCATTAAATTTTCTATATATTAAAATATAATAATTTGATCTTGGATGTAAGAGAAAAATTTTCCTTTTCTATAATAATGATAATGTTAATTGTAATAAATCGACTGCATCCTAGTACGTTGTATATCAGGCCACGATGCGTAGAAAACAGATAACAGTTAGCAAGCTACTCGCGACCTATGCCAATCTCAAAACTAAATATACTCGGCTCGGATAATCATGGCATTAGACGCGCATGGCAGTACACACGACGCGAACCACTGTACACGACTTTGGTATCTCAAACGTCTCTTCTCAACTCGGTCCAAACGTTGCCCGACATGACGACAGATCTACTCGAAAGAGATCTTCTCGATTCGTTATCGATTTTTTTCTTTTCTTTCTTTCTTTCTTTCTTTCTTTTTCTTTTCTTTCCTTTTTTCTTTTTGTTCCTTCAACGACATAAAACTCACGCGCAACGATATCTTAGAACGTTCGTAAACAAACGATATAATAATTAATGAAATATTATCTTTTGAATGAATTAAAAATATTATCTTTACGGTCTATCCGACTTTTATTAAAAATTGAAAAACTCCGCCGAGATTTCTTTCATGGCGTTTCTTTCGAACTCAGAATCTAAGATTGTGAACGATCGTCAGGATGAATTACGACGACGCAAATACCATCGCACGCTCGTGCGAATCCTTGCGTAGCAATGATGTCATTTGACCCTGACACGCGCAGTCGTCGAGTACCGGTATCTTCTCATCCAAACGCAAGTAGTAGTCGATATCGTCGAAGGAAACGCGCGATTGAAAGGTGCATGACATCTTTAACCATAGTTCTAAAAATAATATCATTCCCTGGAATTTCTTTTACAAATGATACATATAGATATATAGATATCTAACTCTACGAATATACGTATGTATATATATATATATATATATATATATATATATATATTTGCGTACATGCATACATAAGTATGTACAAAATAATTTTATGCAAATATTAAAATTATTGAAAAAAAAAAAAAAATATATATATATATATATATATAGCTGCATATTTAGCTGCATATTTAATTTGGAGAAAAGAAAAAAAAAAGAAAGCAAAAGAAAAGGAAAAAAAAGAGAAAAAGATAATTTCTCCCAAAATGTTACTTCATTCGTCTTATAAACGTTTCTTTTCTTCTTCTTTTTTTTTTTTATTTTATTTTTATTTATTTATTTATTTTTTTTCTATTTTCTTTTTTATTTTTACGCGGATACATTATTGTATTAAATCGATTGAATTCATAAATTTGAAATTAATCTTTGGATATATGAATGAATTTATTAAAGTATTTTTATCGGAATTCATCGTATCAAGGATCACGTGCGGTCTTATAAGTTAAAACCAATAAATTATGGTTGAAGTCCTCTCCGATAATAAGAGAAACATTCATAGTGTATAATATATAGCGGATGATCATCGTGTGGTGTCGACACTCCTTTGAGGTCGATTCTCATGGACGTAGCGTGGCCTTAAAGCTTTTCAAAGGCTGTTGCAGCTCGCGGGAGTGATTATTCTGGCATCTCTCATGATATTAGTTACAATCGCTGCACACACTACCTTATTCGTTCTTGGATTCTCATCGTCGTCGGCGTCGTTGTTGTCATCGTCGATCGATCGATCTATCGATCTATCCATTCGTTCTTTCGTTCGATCGAAAGAAATTCCATCAAGATCACGGACTCGAGATTGACGATTAACGCTTAGGATTCTTCCATAAACAGGTTTTATATATCGGAATAATAAAGAAATATTTAAACTTAGATCAGAATGACGATTGAGGTACGTACCAATCGTGGATTGAGATACGTCATTTAATTAGTTTTAATTGAAAAATTCCATAATAATTTTCGTCTTTCCGTAATCCCCGTATATTAATATATACGATAGCAAACGATAATATGAGATTACAAAAAAAGAAACATAAAAAAAAAAAAAAAAAAGAAAGAAAAGAAAAGAAAGGGAAAAAAAAGAAGACAAAAAATGAAAAAAAGCAAACAAATCGAATATCTATGAATCTATGAAAGAGTTTGACTCTGCAATAAGATCTACGCAATGCCTTACTCGATCGACGAACAAAAATAACATGGCATTGAAACATACAATGCGGAAAACTTTAAATCGATTTAACCTTCGCGAAGGAAGAAGCCAAGTAAAAACAATATCGATGTTTTCTTTTTCAAACAATAATTGATCATTGAGTATATACAAAATTCGATTGCCCCAGCTGTTGATGTATCGTGACTAAAAATAAGAGAACGTGACCGGGAATGATTATTTTCATTCATAAACGACTACGTTTTCGAATAACAAAATTTCGTTGACGGAAATCAACGAGAAAATTTAACGTCTCCTTAACGTTTTAAAAGAAAAATCTAAAAATAATTCTCATTTCCAGGCGATAGTCGGCAAGGAAAAAAAAAAAAAAAAAAAAAGACAGTAAAAAAGAAAGAAAGAAAAAAAGAGAAAAGGAAAAGGAAAGCAAATCTTTTTCACGCACAAATTAAAACAAATTAATAAAATAAACTGAAAGTATAAATGTATCAAGTATAAATACAGTATTCATAATATTGGTTCTTAGATACATATATACATGTATGTATGTATGTATGTATGTATGTATATATGTATGTATGTATGTATGTACGACCATTCGTAGTCAAACAACTTAGATACATACATATATATGTCTAAATGAATACGATTAGTATTCACGACTTCTCAGATAATATGTTCTCGCTACATGCGTGCTCGCTGTATCGCAGTACAATCGACAAAGTAGCTTGTCAAAGTTTATCGTAAACCTTAATATTATTAAAAATAAACACGATAAAATATCACAACAATAACAACAACAATAACAATAACAACGACACAAACAAAAAATCATAAGCGTGATATCAACTGTCTAAGCGTAATTACGAAACATCTAAAACTCTTGAAAAGTAAACGTGTATTTATTTTCTTTTTTCGATCACTTCGAACTTCGATGATTTGTAAATAAAGAAAGGTTAAAAGTACGAAAGTATAAAAATTATTCAAAAAGTATTGAAAATTAATTTTTTTTTTAAATAATAAACGAAGGATATTTTCATTTTCGATAATCAACAAAGAACATGAAGGTTGTAAATAAGATCACCGAGTGAATTTGGGTGTCGATCGAAGACTCGCAGTTACTAGTCGATATCGATTATCAAGGAAATTATGGGAGGTTAAAGTTCAAAAGACTGCGAGGGTCTGCTTGAGAGTAAAGAAGAGGAAAGAAGAGATGGAAAAGAAGGAGAAGGAGAAGGAGGAGAAGGAGGAGGAGGAGGAGGAGAAACAAGAGGCGTGTACGTGTCGGTAAGCGAACGTTCATGCTCGCTCGAGTACGCGCGCGCTCACACATACGCACGTACGCACGATAGTGCATGCCTGCCGGTGTGATTGACATTAGTAAGTATGCCATGGCCAACCGCTCACAACGTGCTGGTACGAACAACTGCAGTACTGCCCACACCGACTGCCTCATACATACAAATGCACGAGTATTCGCATACTGATCTATGTGTTGGCGCGAACAACGTTGACGCATTTGTCTAGGACTAGAACTAGCGACCAAAATTTTATGAGAGAAAGAGAGAGAGAGAGAGAGAGAGAGAGAGAGAGAGAGAGAGAGAATAAAAAAAAGAAAGTTGATTCGTCTGTTAAAAATCAATCGAATGAAAAAACGACCGATTAATGCAAGGATGGTACATGGGGGAGGGGAGGGGGGAAAGCGTGAATTAAGAGATATGATCTCAAAGAAAAAAAAAAAAAAAAAAATCAGAGAAAAGAAAAAAAAATGAGAAATTGAACGAATATATCTCGTATGGATTATTTGATAAAAATTAAGATCAAATTTACGAGATACTTCAAGTGATGTATCTGAAGGATGTGTTTGATATATGCTTTTTCTTTTCTTTTCTTTTTTTTTTTTTTTTTTTTATTTTTCCTCTTTTCCTTATCTCTTCATTTCTACGACGAGACAAAACGAAGTAGTTAAGTGTCTTGTCTATCTTTGGGAATGAAGATATCGCAACGAGAGTTGGACACGTTATGGAATCCATGAAGAAAGGCGGTATCATTTTTCTTTCTTTTTTTTTTTTTGTTGCTTTTTTTTCTCGTTTTTCTTTTTTTATTTTTTGTTTGAGGCGCGACGAAACACGCGCGGATCCTTTCGAACGTACCGCCCACGTCATATGGTGTGTTAAAACAATGCAACAGGTGGCCTACTCGGACGATCCGTTTCTACTTATTTGCAGCATACACTTGAAGAGAGAAAAAGACAGAAAGAAAAGGACAAAAAGAAAAGGACAGGAAGAGAGAGAGAGAGAGAGAGAGAGAGAGAGAAATTAAATACCCGATTTCTGGAAATCGGACTGAACGGTATAATAAGCTCGAAGAGGAGATGAAATGAATACGAAAGTATAAAAAAGAAAGAAAAAATAAATTAAAAAAAAATAAAAATAAAAATAAAAAACAGCAAAGAAAAAGTAAAAAAATTCAAACATTGAAAACTAATTATAGTTATAAATTATTTAAGAGCGCTCGTTACCGCGACTTAAAAATATTATCGTAGAATAGAAAAGAAAAAAAAAAAAAAAAAAAAAACGAGAAAAACAAAAAAAACGTCCCATGAAGAAGAAAGAGAGAACAAAAAAAACGCAGAAGGAAACGAAACAAAAGCAAAAATAAAAAAAAAAAAGAAAAAGAAGAAGAGAAATAAAAAGTCGCCGATTCTCGGTAAAAAGAACGGAGATAGGTCAGATGCAAATAAAAATGATAAACCGTGGAATGACGTAACGTAAAACACTGTTCGACGAAGGACACGGTTTTCACCAGGTTCGATCTTCCTGTAAGATGCTATCGTTTCACCGAAAAAAAAAAGAGAAAAAAAAGATAAAGGAAAAAAAGACCGGTATCGTCGAAGAAAAAGAGACACCGTGAAAGATATTAAAGAAGAAGAAGAAGAAGAAGAAGAAGAAGAAGAAGAAGAAGAAGAAAAAGAAGAAGAAGAGAAGAAAAAGAAGAAGAAAAAAAGAGGAGATGACGATGACGCCTCTCGCAAGGTCCTCCCTCCTCCTGCTCCACCGCCTCTCTTATACTTTTGCTTTCGTCGAATAAATAAGCGGACGAAATACGCGGCTTGTGTTCAAAACGGACCACAACTTACCACCCTGGGCCTCTTCCTTCCCCACTCTTCTTCCTCCTCCTCCTCCTCCTCTTGGCCCTCCCACCCACCTCACCTCCCCCCCCCTGCACTCCTTTCGATTGGTTCGTCCAACCGACGCGACACCGTCCAAAACTTTCATCGACGACTTTCGTTACTTTCTTATCGGTTAAAAAGTGAAACACCGGTCGATCCAGCTCTCCCCTCTTACATCTCCCTCCTTCTTTCACTACCGATCCAGGATATGAGGATCCCCCGCCCCCCTCTTCCCCCATCCCTCCCCAGTCGATCTTCTTCGAACGATTATCGCGTAAGAGGGAGACCACCGGCCTCGATCGTTCTCGATATATCGAGAGTGAAACTGCAATGTACCCACGGAACGAAGGATGAACTCTCTTCTTCCTTTCCCTTCTTCCTTTTATTTCTTTTCTTTTTCTTAATTTCCTTCGCTCAGCCATATCTACTTGCATATGTACGTACATAAATACGTACACGTATAGATATATATATATATATATATTTCTTTGAGAAAAGTATCACGAAAGTGGTGCAGTCCGTATATGGAGAAGACGATATTTCTTTCTCACAGTTACTTTATACATTATATTCTCTCACACATTCTTACGTAACCAACACACTCGATGTCCTCTCGAGCGAGAAAGGAATCTTCCATTTTTCCCTCTCTCTCTCTCTCTCCCTCTCTGTCTTTCTTTCTTTCTTCAACTTGAATTTATTATTATAAACGCGACGATTTTTTAATCGCGATTTTATCTTTTACAGCCCTTTATGATTACCACACTTATATATATATATATATATATATAAAACTTCGTACGTGCAAACGTGAAGATCTAAACTTAGGTACTTAAGTAAAATAATGTAGAGAGAAAGAGAATTTGTAAGAGAGTTTGCGAGAGAGAGAGAGAGAGAGAGAGAGAGAGAGAACTCTTCGGATGTATTGAAATGAAGAAACGTGAGGAGACGGAGTAATGCTCGTTAGAAATTCTTTCGTCATCGCGTTTGCGTCAAAACGCTTCCTGTTTTGTTCGTAAACAGCACGGTTCTAAAGGCAACAGCAGTAACAGCAACAGCAGCAGCAACAGCAGCAGTAGCAGCAAAGGCAAGAGCCCTTTTTCTCTCTCTCTCTCTCTCTCTCTCTCTCTCTCTCTCTCTCTTTCTCTACGCAGAATCTCGGAGTCGTAGTAACGACCGTGATCGAATGTCATGGCGATTCCTCCTCCTTCCTCCTCCATAATCTTCCATACCTCCCTCCCTCCACCTCCCACCTCCCCTTGCTCCCCACTTCTCCTCCTCCTCCTCCTCGTATACGATCTCCACCTGGAGATCCACCTTCGTAACCGTGGCCGTACGGTTCAACGAGTAACTACGAGAGAGTGAAAGTTCTCGTTTACACGCGCCACGAGTTTTTGGCATTGGGCTTGGTTCGGATTGGAGGATCTCGGTTGGTATCGAGGCCACCGGTACCACCACCACCACCACCACCACCATCACCACCACCACCACGACGAGAACTTAACATGGATCCATGAGTTCGGTGGATCGCGTGGCCCGCACACAACTGCCTGCCCCAAAAACTTTGAGTTTCGCGAGGCGTTCACTTCGGCTCGTGGTCGTTTATCGAATGAGAGAATATACGCGTATGTAGTTAGTCAGTTACCTACGTATTTACGTTCGATCGTCTTTGTGATCATCGTGACGTGTTTAAAAAAAAAAAGACGAAAGGATAGATAGGAAGGACGTTCTCTTACACGTGTATTGTTGCTATCGTAACTCTCTTATGTTTTGTTTTGTTTCTATTGAAAAGATAACGAGAACGAATGAGAAAGAACGATGGAAAGAGAGCTTATAGTTTCGTTGTTTTTAAATAATACCATTGATAAATATTTCTTATCCTTGGTGATCAATAACAAATCGATTGTATTTAAGACGTCGATTACAACGTGCTCTGTGTATTATTATCTGGTGTTAGCGAAGCAAGGAAAGATAGAAAAAAAGGATATAATAGGATTTTAGTAAAAGTTCTCCTCCCCACTCCTATTTATTACTCTTCGTTGTTCCTCTTTTTGGAAATAGAAAATGTGCGCCAACATGAGTGTCCTCCAACAAGGCCGTCACATAGGTACGAATAACAATTTTTAAAATATGTATTATTCTATCTCTCTCTCGCTCTCTCTCTCTCTCTCTCTCTCTCTCTCTCTTTATATATATATATATATATATATATATATATATATATATATATATATATATATAACAAGGAGATATTCAAGATCATGATTACGAATCGAGACAAATTTTTCGATTTGCATACTATCCTTGTGAAATGATTTTTTTTTTTTTTATTCTTTTTTTCATTTATTTTTTTTTTCTCATCAACTTTTGTCTTTCTTTTACTTTGTACTTTTTTCTTTTTTCTTTTTTTATTTCTTTTTTTACTGTCATATCTTTGATTATGTGGAGAAGTTTACGAGAACGAGAACGAGAAAGTTAAAAGGATAAATTTATGTCTCTTCCTTCCTCTCTCTCTCTCTCTCTCTCTCTCTCCCCTTCCTTGTCCTCTCTCTCTTTCTCTCTCTCTGTTCCTTTTTCTTTCTTTCTTTCTTTCTTTCTTTCTTTCTTCCTTCCTTTTCTCCGTTAAAAGCGGAAGTTAAATTTACGCGATCGCTATCGTGCCAATTCAGCCACGGTCGATCGCACGAACGATTAGAAACTTGAAAGTATGGGAGTCTTCCTTTTGCTCCAAATTGCAACAGTTCCTAGAATGAAAGAGAAAAAGAAAAAGAGAGAGATAGATAGATAAAGAAAGAGAGAGAGAGAGAGAGAGAGAGAGAGAGAGAAAGAGAAAGAGAGAAAATGTGACTCGATCGTTTCGTAACGGACATAACTTCGACATTCAAGCGTCCGTCCTCCTTCTTCCTCGCATATAATTAAAAGAAAAAGCAAACGTCGAACGTCAGATATCTACAAAGCCAATGAGAAATTCTAAAGATAATAATTCGCTGAACTCGTAGAAACGTATTTCGATGAAAGAATTTTTTGATTTTGAAATCGTCACTTTTTACGAACGAACGGCAAATGTGTATTCAACGGAAACGAAAAGAAAAGAAGAAGAAAAAAAGGAAAAAAAAAAAAAAAGAGAAAACGAAGAAGAAGAAGAAGAAGAAGAAGAGAAAGAAAAAGAAACGAAAAGGCAAGAGAAGAAGGGACTGGGACGAAAATGAAAATGTACGTGGATGTGCGCGCGCGTCTGTGTGTCTATCCTGTGTGTATCTATCTTTATGTATGTGTGTATGTGTGTGTGTGTGTATGTGTGTGTGTTTGAAAGAGAACACGAGCGTTAGTCAGTCATGTAGTTAAAAATAACGGATCGTAATTTGTAACGGTAGTAGGCCGAGAACTCGAATTTCGATCTTTCTACGGTGCTCTCTCTTTCATTCTCTCTCTCTCTCTCTCTCTCTCTCTCTATATATATATATATATATATATATATATATATATCTCAGTAGCTTATGACACAACACGGTAAGGCTTGCCGTAGGAAAAGTAAGGTAAGGCCAGTGGTATAATAGAGAAACTTTCACTGCGGAGGTTCAATGTACCGGTCTCTCTAACTCTCACTGGCCCGTTCTCTCACTGCCGTCTGCCAACAACTCGTGAACATCCGTACTGACGAAGATAGTAGGTAGTATGCCCCTTCCCCTTTCCCTCTCTTAGCCCTTTCCTACCTTGTCCCAACGATGATTATACGATTCCATTAGATCTTTTCTTCGAGATTTATCATAATAAGAATATTAATTATTCTTTTTTGCTTTTCACATGTCGACTGCTATTTGTCGACATTTAATGCAACGTTGTCTTACATCGAACGAGAGAGTAAGAGAGAGAGAGAGAGAGAGAGGGAGAATTTTTGATAATTAAATCAAATTTTAAATATTTATATATATAAATAAACTTACGTATGTATGTTTTATATAAATCTTATTAGTTGTACATATAACAATTGGATTTGGATAAATATTTTAATAACGGTAAAAAATTCATCAGATAGTAACGCCAGCTTGATATTGGTCAAACTCATTAAAATGCGAAATATTATTTTATACCTGTACGATTAAAAAACGAAGAAGATCTACTCGTTGGATAAGATGGAATTTAACGGTGGTGTGTCGTCGTCGTTGTTTCTTAACGGTACCAAGTATGAAGAGATAAGAAACAAAGTGTTTCGTATCTTCTTCCGTTCTTTATATCTTACATATGATACCCGTTTCATGAATGTTACTTCATATATATATATATATATATATATATATATATATATATATATATATATATATAAATAACATATTCATCCTGACGTATTACTCAAAACGAATAATTTGTTTTCTTCGCGATAATACGAAGGAATAATACGAAATTACAGACATAGAATTATTTTAGTATAGATACTGCGAGACCATTGTCATACTCGAGAATAAAAAAAGGAAAAAAGACAAAAGAAAGAAGAAAAAGAAATAGAAGAAGAAGTAGAAATAGAAATAATAGAAGAAGAAGGAAAAGAAAATGGTAGGAGGTATAGTCTTATAGGATGTCATGGCGTGGGAGAGTCACTTTCACCGTCCACGGTCCCTATAGCGGTAAAATCTACATGGTACATAAAATCGGACGTGCCGTTCCGCGATCAGAGCTTATAATAACAATATATAATCAGAAAAGAATGATCGATGAAAATATATATTTCTCTCTTTTTCTCTCTCTCTCTCTCTCTCTCTCTCTCTCTGTATCTCTCTCTCTCTCTCTTTATTTTTACAATCAGATTATAAAAAAGGAAAAAATGCCAACAAAAATAGTAATGGACGGTGGATCGATGAGAAGAGGAGAAGGGGGTGGGGGAGAAAAGAAGCAAAAAAAGAAACGAACAAAAAAAAAATAGGTTTAGAAATAACTAAAATTGAAAACGAAAGAAAATAAAAATATCGGATATATGTAAAGTGAAAAAGAAATAGGGATAGAGAAGGAAAGAGGAACGTAATACGAAGCTCCTCTTCGGAGTAGCTTGAAATGGGCATAGCTTCGTGTCTAATAGAGCGAATGCCTCGTAGGGAGGAACGCGAAACTCGAAAAAGCTTGGCCGACATAGAGAAATAAAGAAGGAAAAAGAGAGAGAGAGAGAGAGAGAGAGTGAGAGTGAGTGAGAGAAAGATATAGAAAAGAAGCTTGCGCTTAGGCTTGGAGGCTAACACGAACACGACAAAAGAGACTACTTACTTGTAGTCTTTGTAGTCGTCGCGTAGTCGTCGGCACTCCGGCCTCTCAAGAAGAGACCGTAGGTTAGTGCATTGGCTGCACTTTCCGTCTCGGTGTGTGCATGTGCACGCCGGCAGTGGCGACGGCGACGGCGACGGCAGCGGCGGCGGCGGCGGCGGCGGCGGCGGTAGCGACGGCAGCGTCGGCTCTCGGTCGTATGCATGCATTGGTTACGCAAGAATAGCAACGTGTGTGAGACTGCTGACCCACATACGGCGGCAGGGAGCAAGGACCCCGGCTTCGGCACGTACACGCGCGTTTCCACATGCACATACATACATACATACATACATACACATATATATGCACTCACACATACATACTCAATGAGAGGAAACTGAGAAAGAGTATCGTATATGTGTAAGCGAGTGCACTCACTCCCTCTCCAATAATACTCTCGTATAAAATGCGCATGTCTATGGATACGTGATGCGCGCTACCGTGTTATATATATATATATATATATATATATATATATATATATACATATTCCTCTCACTCTTGCCATCTCACTCGAAACTACCGCCGTGTATTCTCTTCTTCTTTTCGCGCATGCCAACGCCCGCGAGCATCCGACTGTATGAGTGCACATGCAACTCCATCTGTCGTCTTATACGCTTAACCATACGATGCACACACACTGCTCTCGGCCCACGTGGCTCTGCGATAGATGCAGGCCGGCTTAAGGACCGTTCACACATCATCATCTCTTTATCGATTAATCTAAAATAGATTAAAAATCGAGAACGTGTTTTCTTCGTTTTCTTTTCTTTTTTTTTTTTTGTTTCTTCTTCTATTTTTTTTCCTTTCTGTCATTCTTTTCTTTCTTATTTCTTTGATTTGTCTCTGTCCTACGATCTTTCATCACGCTAATAACTATACTTTTTTTTTTTACTTTTGAATCATCCCCGATTAAACGAACATCGAACGCATTTCATTAATAGAAATGCAAAATTAATATAATGGGATTCGAATCGTAATGATTCACGTTTTTCGTCGAGCATTTTATTAAGCAAAAGAAGAAGCAAAAAAAAAAAAAAAGAAAAGAAAAGAAGAAATGATCGTTTAATTGTCATGCGTATTACAAAAAGTAATTATCGTTATTTCGTTTGTTATAATGATGACAATGATGACCAGCTATTCGCATCTATGTCCTTGCGTGAAATTTTTATCAAGAAGTCAAGGCTCTCTCTCTCTCTCTCTCTCTCTCTCTCTCTCTCAAGGCGCAGGCCGTCTTACCTAAATTCTCGGCATTGATCGGACGCATTAAAAATATCTTCCAATGGTGACGACCGATATACAGAACATTTGACGATTTAATTCCCCACCCGACCATTCCGCCTATCCACCGAAAAAAAAAAAAAAAAAAAAAAAAAAAAAAAAAAAAAAAAAAAAAAGAAAAAAGGAAAAATCTCTAACGCCTTTTCCAATGATCCCGCTCGAGGAAAGCAACTTTCGAATAGAATGACTTTTCATTTCTTCGGAATCTACGAGTGACGCTATGATTCCAATCTCGACTGAACGATGCAAAAAGAGTGTTCTAGTTTTATTGGAAAAAAAAAAAACAAATGAGAAAAAAAAAAAGAAAAAAAGCAAAAAAAAAATAAAAAAGAAAATTAATCCGCGAAGTTATGCAAAAAAGTATACTTATGTATACCTATGTTGCATACAATATATATAGGTATACGTGACTAATGTATGCATATCTATAATTGTTCGAACATTTGCATTTATAATAATTCATTCCTATAAAATATGTTTCGTCTTGACGCCACCCATTCATTCATTCACAACGCATACAACAAAGTTTTTCTCTCTCTCTCACTCTCTCTCTCTCTTTCTCTCTTTCTCTCTCTCTCTCTCTCTCTTGACCCGTTGACGATGGATCAAAGGGTTCTCGAGTCAGCAGACTTTACGAGTGCGATCATCAACGACAACTACGACGACGATGATCTCGCGGTATGATTAAAATGACCCAAAAGTAGAAGTGAACTCGTCTCGTTCGGTTCTTTAGACGTCATAAAAACGAGACTCGTAAGCCGATCCTTCGAGCAGGCGTACCGTGTACCTAATTATTCGCAGGCCATTTAAACGATAACGTGATGGAGTTATTACTATCAGAATGACGATTCCAGAGATTAAGTACAAGAAGAATATAAAAGAAGTAGAGGAATAATAAAGTGTTATTAAAATGACATGATGCAACTGACTCATAACTTTAATTTTATAGATATTTGTCAATAGTATATATATATATATGTGTGTGTGTGTGTGTGTATGTATGTGATATCTATGATATTAAAAGAGCATTTCATATAAGAAAATATTATTGGAAAAATATTGATTATTATCTAGGTGAATTTATTTTTATTTATTTATTTTTTTTCTTTCTTTTGTTTTTTTTTCTATAATACGATACCAGATAAAAAGGATCACACGGAAGGAAATAAGAACGATTCTATAAATGAAATGAATGTTTTTTTTTTAAAGTTGCAAATCTATTTCTTTTCTTTGTTTTCTGTTTAAATTGTCAAAAAAAAAAAAAAAAAAAAAAGAAAAAAAGAAGTATAAAGATTATAATTGAACACCCAGTACATCCGTTTATTGTAATCTCCCAGTTAGAGCAACGATGGACTGACTCGTCTAGGCATGACCTCCAATTATAGCATTATTTAACATTGTTGCACGGAGAGTAGTCATACGTTCCAAAGAAACCGGAGGTCCCGTGAACCCCATAAAGCTTGCCAACTCGTAACGCCTATGTAATCTAAGCGATACGTCGTAGAAATGGCCAAGATATAAGAGAATTTTGCACGTTACACCGCGAAACAATATTCTACCACGTACGATCCAATTGTCTGCTATTGACTAAAGAGAAATTAATGACAAAATATGCGTTCACTAGAATCGCGAACGCGTGTTCGTTACTACTTTCAAACATTCATAGAATTTTTCGTTGTGGTTGGTATACTCGTAAGAAGAAAAAAACAAAAAAAAAGAAAGAAAGAAAGAAAAAAGAAAACGAAGTAATAATTATTTTTCTTCATTTGATACTAAATAATATGTACCTATGTGATCAGAACATTAAATTACATTCTTTACATTTTTCTATGATATATATTGGAATGAAATTTTCTTTTTTCTTTTTTCTTTTTTTTTTTTTTCTATCTATGATCATTAACAATTCATAATATATAATTATTTGTTACAGGAATTATGACCCTTACGAGCAGCCCGTGTGAGCTAGACAACATGAGCTTGTTTCAAGACCTCAAGTTGAAAAGGAGAAAGGTCGACTCCCGATGTAGTAGCGACGGTAAGAAGCCAATTCATTTTTTTTTCTCTCACTCATTCTTATTTTTATTCTTATTCTTATTCTTATACTTATTCTTATTCTTATTCTTGATCATCATCTTTTTCTTCTTCTTCTTCTTCCTTTTCTTTACTACGAAGAAGAAAATAGGACACGTAGAGAATAAATTAATAATCATTTAACATCAATTCGAACAGACGAACGCGTTAATTATCGTCATCGCAATTATTCCAACATAGCATAGGAAACATATAATTAGAAATCTACGGAATAATTAGAAATCTGCTGAATATCAAAGCACATCGTTTATTCCTCCTTAGAGATCTATATTATCGTTCATATAATCTTATATGAAACGTTTCAATCCGCTTATCTTCATCGATGATATCAAAGAAGGTACGGATAAGCCTCGTCCTTGCTTTCGAAAAAAGTGCAAATCCTATAACACGTAAATATATCTTTTAATATTGTTATCATAACTTTGCCAATCGAACACGTGATCAATGGGAAAAAAGTAAATAAAGCAAAATGGAATTTAATGCAGGATTGTGTTCGTTTTAGATATAATAATAAAAGTGCAAGCAGGATAAATAATAGAAAGGGTGATAAACGAACAAACCAAAAAAAAAGAAAATACACCAAAAAGAAAGAAAAAAGAAAGAAAGAAAGACATTGATCTCATCTACGAATGGTCGTCTTCATCTTCGTCGTCATTGTAGTCATCTTAATCATAGTCGTCGTCGTCGTCGTCGTCGTCGTCATTGTCATCATTGTCATCATTGTCGTTGTCGTTGTCGTTGGTTGGCAAGGGTAGGTCGAGACGTGGGTGAAAGGAAGAGACTATGTAGGCGGGGGTTAAATCTAAAAGGAGGGTAGTAGGTGGCAGTGCAGGGTTGAATATCACGCGGTTTCCCGGACGTGCACCGGTGCTAGTTCGACTTCGCTTGAACTCGCGTTAACATGTGTTGTCATTCTCCTCATCTCTTTATCAACGTAGTATCTATATATATGTATATATATATATATATATATATACACACACACATACACACACATATACACATATATATATATATATGTATGTATACATACATATATATGTGTATATTTCTCTCTTAGTTTTTCTTTCACTTTCTCAAAAATCGAATCTTCCAGGAGGAAGGAATAGTTAAACGTATGTCGTACGAAAGCGATTCGTATCAAAGAAGCGAGCGAGAGTCTCGAAAGCGAGAATGCTGAGCGAGCTGCATCGATTTTTCGACACACGGTTGCAAACGGCACGATACCAATGACCCTCGACCTAGCGCCGGTTAAAGGTCAGAGACAGTTACTGGAATCGATCTTAACATTCACGAGTACGTCAGAAGAGATCTCACTCCTCAATCATCACACTGTCAAGATGTTAATGAAGATGAACGATTTGAAGGATCGGTGAACGCGTTAAAGTGATCGAACTTTTCTTCTTCTTCTTCTTTTTCCTTTACTTTTTCTTTGTTTTTTCTTCTTCTTTTTTTTTTTTTTTATTTTTTTTTCCTTACTTTTTTCCTTTTCCCTCTAAAATTTTTTCGCTATTCCTATTTCAGTGATAAATATGCGATAATTTTTGCTGATTCATTTATATGCTGGAACGACACTCATCGTTGTCTTTGTCGTCGTCGTCGTCGTCGTTGTCGTCGTCGTAGTTGTTGTGGTCATCGTCGTCGTCGTCGTCGTCGTCGTCGTCGTCGTCGTTATTACGATCGTCGTCGTTCGCGATATGCTCGACAATGCGACGCTCTCGGTGAATCATTGATCCCTCTCGATTACACGTGAACAGTCAACGCTCGCTGCTCAACGAGAGAGAACGACGCAATTGCGTTTGACGTGACGCGACCAAAACGAATTTTCGAATCGATCGTCAATGGAGTACTACGAGAGTACGTAGCGACGACTAAATTATCATCCTGAGTTCGTTCACTTTTATTCTCGAACGATACATAAGAAGAAATATAAAAGGATACGAAGGAATAAATAGAAAGAGCAAGAAAAAGAAATGAAAAATTAAAAAAAAGAAAAATAGTATCATGGCGATGAAATAGAAAATCCGTTTCTGTGTCGCGATAAATTCCGTTATCGTTATCGCCACGAGAACCCGGAAAATATCTATATATTTGATTTATTATTATACAAACACAATATATAACATTATCATAGTTTATAGTAATAACTCATCGTGGTGGGATTGTATAAATTATATATCATTATAAATCTAAAAATTATTACTGTCATATTTATCACCCGTGGATACAGTGGATTAAAATCGATTTAATTTGAAGAAAATCGAACATGATATCTATTACATTAATATAGATATATATATATATATATATATATATATATATATATATATATATATATATATATATATATAGAAACATTGTGACAATAATTTTCATCTAGTAAACTTCTAGTTAAATATAATCTATACTTCGTTAAATATTAAATTATCGTTGAATTGATTTGTATACGAGGTAAAGGATAAAGAAGGAAAGGAAAAAAAAAAGAAAAAAAAGGAAAAAAAAAATATAAGTAATCGCAGGAAAATGCGACCGACTTTCCGAATTGTGTCCGACTAATATCGTTCGTTACTACTCAAGTACAAGAATGAAATCATACCGATAGCTTCGATTACCAGGTGCATTGAATATATTAAAAAGTGTTTATCGAAGGACCACATATATCTATTGACATAAATAAAACGATTTTAATGATCTTAACTCGAGAAGAAAAACATATGACAAAATGACTAAGCGTCGAGATGACTTGTAAGAAGAGAAAGATCGTAAGATTAATAATAATAAAAATATAAATACAAATTATTTGATTGTCGTATAAAACGTCGTATAGAAAACGTATGTTGATAAAAAAAAAAAAATAAATAAAAAAAAAAGAAAACAAAATGACATTTCCAATAGAAAATAACGTATCTATCGCAACGAGACACCATTTGCTTGGAGAAAATTGGAATCCATGGAACATGGATTACAATAGAATACTACGTGGTACGACTTATCAAAGATTTTCAATGTATACGTACCCATATAACCCGTATAATAATAATAATTATTATTATTATGATTATACCACTTGCGATAGTTATTACAATTTACGGCATAACTTTCGATTCCCATTGAATTTCGACTCGTACACGATGTTCGATCATTATTACAAGACATTGGATTCGAAGAACGTCTACCCAACGATCTTCGGTAAATATTCTGATTTAAATTATATATTAAATTTTTCTGAAATTTTTGTAATTTATGATTTTTCGATAAAAAAAAAAAAAAAAAAAAAAAAAAGAGAGAGGAAAAGAAAAAAAAAACGAAAAAGTATTACTCCGTAAATCGTTAAAAAGTAAATAGGGTCTCTGAACGAACGAAGGGACATTGTTTGTAGGGAAAAAGGGAAATATAGTGTATGCTTTTGCGAACGAATGATCCGCACGTACCGATATCTACCGTGATCGTACTATTAATAGAATGGAAACTGGTGCCTAGGTACCCACAATCGCGGCTCGGCCTTGTCAACTGCATTCCTTCCTTGACCTACACGAACGAACCAGCCATAGCCCCCAGATCCTTTTCAACAAAGCGACACAACAGCGTCCGCAAACGACTATATTACACTTTCGTGTCAGTCACTTAAGTAGCACCGTGACTCTCCCAAGTCCCATAAAAAAGAAAAAAAAAAAAAAAAAGAGAAAAAGAGAGAAAAAAGGAAAGAGAAAAAAAAAAGAAGGAAAGATTTTCACAGCTGCACTTGCCGCACCTTGAAACCCACATTCTGTCTTTATTACCGTTTCACATTAAACCGTCTAATAGTTCACGCGAAGTAAGCTTTCGATTAGATTCGATAAAACGATATAACGATGTATTTCTTCTATCATAGGATGGGCTTAGTTGACGAATAGATCGTCTTCTTTTTGATCGGTATCGTAGCGAACAAGTTTCTTCTACTTTAGATTTTCCTCGATGTATAACGTAATCGATTTCGATAATTCGATAATAAGGTGTCCTAACCGAGGAGAATTATGCGTTAAAATTAGGCCGATTTATAAACGAGACACCAACGCCTTATTTCTCAGACTCCCCGGTATCCCTCGGATCAGCAGGCTCGCCGCTCGGGATCCAGCCGGCGGACGCACCTTCACCCATAAACTTTCCTGCTCCAGGGGAGAGCATGGCGGATACCTCGACCCTGTCACCAGACGCCAACATGCCAGGCTCGCCGGATTGTCCTATGGTCAAAGTGAAGAGCGAGTACGTCCTGGGCAGCCCGAGTCCAGGAACACCTCGAGATCCTTTGCGAGTCACTGCCATTAGTGGTGGTGGTGGAGGTGGAGGAAGTAATGGCGGAGGTGCAGGAAGTGCTGGTGGAGGTGCTCAGGAATTACGCGAAACAACGTGCTCGGATCGTGCTTCGCCTGATTCGGTCTTCCCAGATGCTGGAAGCATGGTGGGATTTAGGGTTATCGAGGAACAACAACAGCAACACCATCACCAGCAGCAGCAGCAGCAGCAGCAACAGCAACAGCAACAGCAACAGCAGCAGCAACATCATCACCAGCAGCAGCAACAGCAGCAGCAGCAGCAGCAGCAGCAGCAACGTTCCAGCACACCAGCACCAAACAGATCCTCACCTTATTCACCCGTTCAAGCTGTCTCCACGACACCAATGCCTCTAGAACCGTCCTCAAGGAGCGAAAGTCCCGATAAGGGTGATCTTTCATCTATCCAAATGAAAGAGGAATCCGACAATTCGGTCTTCGACGGTGGAGGTGGCGGCGGTGGTGGTGGTGGTGGCGGAGGCAACGGCGGCAGTGGTGGAAGTAATTCCGGCGTTCGTACGGACACATCCAGCCAGCCTAGTCACCGGAATAGTCCGTCGTCGCAATACAATCCAAACCAGAGTATGAGCCCTACCGGTAGTTCGGCTCACGTCTCTCAACAGCAGCAGCAACAGCCGCAACAAGCATCGCCAAGGGCACGAGCGCCATCGGTACCGCCTCATCTCCTGGCTCATCATCAATTCTGGTCACAAAATTCCGGCGTACAGGGATTTGCCACGCAAAGGCTATTGAACGGCGTAATAAGTAGTGCCGTTAGTTATGGACAAAATGTTGCGACGGTTTCCACCAGTAGCTGCACTACTTCTAGTAGTAGTACGGGAACTGGTAATAGCGGTGGTGGAACTTCCGGAAGTACGGGGGCAACCACAACGGCGTCTTCGTGTAAGTTCATTGCACAACGAGGGGTGATATTCGAATCTTATCACCCTTTGAATGAATCCTTTTTATGTGTTTTATATCAAGAACAGATTTCATTTGCCTATTCGTCTGACATAAAACATTTGTTTATTTTCAATGTGTATTAAATTTTCAGGCGAAGGAATGAAGCCACCGGCTCAAAGACCAGCCCCAGCACCACCCAGACCACCGCCAACGGTGATCATGGGAGAAATCGGTGGCGTTAGGACGATGATATGGTCAACGCCACCTTTGGATCCTGTACCACCACCCGCGGCCTCGTGGACCGCCACAGCCGCGGCTGCCTCTTGTTCCTCTTCCGAGGAATCAGCGGCACAACTTCTCCTAAACCTCGGACAAGAGTCCAGAGGGAAACCACCTTCCGTTTCCTATTCGTCCGGACCACCCCTCAACATGGAGAGGCTATGGGCCGGCGATTTAACGCAACTGCCGGCTGCCCAGCAGATGCAAGCCCTCAATCTCACGGCGTCAGGCTCCAGTCAGCCTTGGGTGAGAAACGGCGGGGTCGTCAAGTCCGAGGCGGCCTCGCAATCAATGTCGGTCGCACCACCTGCCCCACCGTTACCGCCTCAGGAACACGAGGAAGACGAAACGCCCATGATCTGCATGATCTGCGAGGATAAAGCCACGGGTTTACATTATGGCATTATCACGTGCGAAGGGTAAGTTTCTTTTAATTTTGTATCATCAATTTTAAAATTATACGATGTAGATCTTTTATGAATATCTTAAATTCTTTATATTTTATATTGCCCGCCAAAAGTCATCCAACGTATTACCTTATACTATAGCAACGTTTACCTATGCTTGTTCATATATTTATCGAAAAAGAATTTTATTTCTTATTTATATCTATAATTAAAATTATATCTATAAAGTTAAGAATAATGTTCGAATATTTTCAAATGGAACCTCATTAACTATACAATGATTTAGATATATTTTATTTTTGATAAACAAACTATTACCATGTTCAAAATTAAAAACAAAAAGACCTTCTTAGTACACTACAACCTTAGTAGAGTACAACCTACAAGTTCTTAATTATCCACCTATTTTCCCGCTCCATTTCCCTAGCTGACGATATCCATCCAAGTTGGAAGAAATACTCCTTGAAAAATATCTCTTGAAAATTTACGTAAGGATACTCCAAATTAATTCTGGATATCACCACTGGGTATCGTTGTCTGACCAACGTCGCAATTTCTATCCCCGTCGTTCTCTGTTGTCTGACACGTAACGAGACGACGTTTATATGAGGAAACTTTACGTAGTTTTCTTCCTTTGAATCGTTTCGATTAAAAATGAATACTTTAATCCTTCATCGGGAATATCTTGCTGCATGCTTTCAAAGCAGTATTTGAGGTGACTTAAAGTGTAAAAAAAAAAAAAAGAAAAAAAAACAAAGAAAAAAAAAGAAAAACAAAAAAAAGCTAAAGAAAACGAAAGACAAAAACAAAAAGAAAAGAAAAGATTCAAAAACAACAACGATCGATCTTGCTGCTGCAGGTGCAAAGGTTTCTTCAAAAGGACTGTACAAAATAGGCGGGTGTATACGTGTGTAGCAGAAGGTGGCTGCGAAATCACAAAGGCACAGAGAAACAGGTGTCAGTACTGCCGTTTTAAAAAGTGTATCGAACAGGGTATGGTCCTGCAAGCCGTTAGAGAAGACCGGATGCCTGGCGGAAGAAATTCCGGTGCGGTCTATAATCTTTATAAGGTTGGTATTAAAATGAACAACTTTTGTATCGTCGATATTATAAAGGGCAAAAAATAAAAAAGGGAGAGGAAAAAGAAAAAAAAAAGGAACACAAGAAAGATACGAAGAAAGGAAAAAAAAGCAAAGAAAATCTTATAATCGTCATATACACAATATTAAGTATTATGTACAAATTAAATGACAAAGTTATGCGATTATGACTTTACAGGTTAAATACAAGAAGCATAAGAAGAGCAACAAAGGAAGTGGGATGAGCGGTGGGAACATGGGTGGCATGGGTGGCGGTGGTAACGTTGGTGGTGTGAACGGGTCGGGATCCCTTGGTGCCAATAAAGGTACCATGGGCCCGACGATGTTAGACAAACACATGGTAGCAGCTGCGGCTGCACATCATAGTCAGCAACAGCACGCACAGCTCGCTGGTAGCTTCCTTCATCATCATAAAATTTCGTCGGGCGATCCGCTCAACTCGCAACCTACTCCCAGCCATCCAAGTCACCCTGCCCATTCGGGCCACCTCGTCAATGGAACGATCCTGAAGACTGCTTTGACCAACCCTTCTGAGGTTATTATATTTTTTAATATTTTCTGCGTGTTTGTAAAAAAAAAAAAGAAAAAAAAAATAAGTCGTCATTACCAAATAACATCAATGGCGTCAATTGACGCTCTATTTACATTTCATTGATCTATACGATCGCGATTCTTCCATCGGTATCATATCCAATTCTTTTAACTTTTACTTTACATTGATTGATCGATCGACACGATAGCTTTATAAGAGCAACGTCAAAATCAAAACGAAACGACAACGCTTTCTCTTTCCTTAGGAATAAGCTGCTAGCTATCTGTGAACCAGATATTAATACATACGAATCAACGTCTGAAAAGATCACCGATACCATAGTATATTCCGTATTCGAGGCTAGCAATTTAAGTGATTTATTTTTCCCGGCTCCAGTTAGAAATCGAGCGGGACTCGACAAAAGTTGATCTTTACCGGTAGAATACATTCGAGATCGTTGATGAGAACTACCCGAAGGCATCTTCACTTTCACTTTTGTACACAGCTGCTCCGCTCTACAGCAGGACGTACGGACGTTCGAAATCGTTTTACCAATCTGTTGACTTCTATCAATTTTCTCGCGAAGAAATTCTCTTTTATTCGAAAAATATATGTATAATAATAATACGCTCGAAAGAGAGAGAGAGAGAGAGAGAGAGAGAGAGAGAGAGAGAAGACACTTTCTTGGAAATAGTTTATCGTGAGAATAAAATAAACGAAAAAGTAATACTTTCACGTTCGATCATGCTGTTCCAAATGTCATAGAATATTTTTCTTCTTCTTTTTTTTTTCCCCCTTTCAAATCTCTTAAAGAAAGCGCAATGAATTATATATGTTTCTATTTAATTATTTATTTATCCTCACGTGTTGGATGATAAAAGAAAAGGAAAAAAGAAAAAAAAAGAAAAAACAGAAAAAATATTAGAGACATGTAATAGAAACGTATAAATGTGATATTCGATATATTAACTAACATAAACATGCGCTCAAGCGCGCGCGCGCGCGCGCGCATGCACGCGTACAAGTTAAATCTAGTTCCCGTCTTTCATCGTGTTGATCCTGAAATGAATGAACTCTTCGCTGCAATTTCACTTTCTTACGACTTATCTTGCGCAAGCCTCAAGGTTTCCCACATTACGAAAGCCGATAGATAGAACGAACAGAGGCAATAACGGCAGGCTCGCTCGAAAGCCAACTTGATCGGCATCGCCGTCTCTATTTTATCCTTTCTATAGAATGATAGATCTTTCTTATGATGAGATGATGATAAATCGATAATTCTAAAAGTAAATCAATTAAATTGGATTAAAGAAATTTGAAAAAAAAAAAAAAAGAAAAAAGAAAGAAGTATTTGCTATCTCCTTTTTTATTTTATTTTCTCTCTTTTTTTCCTCTCATTTTTTCTTTCTTTTTTTTCTTTCTTTCTTCCTTTCTTTCTTTTTACATAATCACGAACAAGATATAAAACGTATTTATAATTCTAACTTTAACTGTTTCGATTCTAAAAGACAATGTTTTACGATGAATCCAATGATTCGTGAAATTATTATCACGGGACATCGTGATGGCTCATAAAAGAGATATCCATAGAAAATAGATATCAAATTGAAGTGACTATCCGTTAAAAATGTCCGGAGCATCCAGGTGAAACAGCACGATGACGATCGGCTAGGGACAATAGAAAATCAGCGACAACCGGTGCCAAGGACGGGCAGTTCTCCGGCCGTTTCGTAACTCGTGAAAGTCTGCGCAAGGGACACTGACCTCTTACCACCTTCCCCCGCCATCCCCGTCCCCTCTCTCTCTCTCTCTCTCTCTCTCTCTCTCTCTGTCTCTCTCTCTCTTCCTTCCCCGTCACCTTCGTCTGCCTCTTTCCGCCTTTTTCTCCTTCTGTTCTCTGGTGTTCCCTTGTTGTTCTCCCACCCTATCATCGCCACCACTACCATTTACCTCTCCTACGTTCTCTTCCTCCTTCTCTTTCGCGCCACCCTCGAGGAGTTTCAGTCAACAAACCACGCGACATCGTGGTCCCACGATAGACAATGGGGTGCGTGAAAAATCTTATTAAGAGTGTGAATAACCTAGAATTTTTTTTTATACATACATATAAAATAACAAATAGATATTATACGTACAATGATTTTACCTTCTTATTTCTTATAATATAATTTTGTAATACCGCTGTCATGTTTTTACGTTTTACTCTCTCTCTTTCTCTCTCTCTCTCTCTCTCTCTCTCTCTCTCTCTCTCTCCCTCTCTCCCTCTCTCTTTCTTGCTCCCTCTCGCGTGATCCAAGAATACCGATCTCAAGGAATTATTTTCAAGGAAGTAACGCGAAAAGGTCAGTGAGAAAGGTCAATTGACTTTGAACGAGAATCGTGTTTCTTTAACGACAAAGAATTGGAAATGATGACGTTGGTGATGATCTTGATAAACTTTCATAAATGATCCATTCGAATATGATATTTTCTCGATAATGATTTTCTTATTTAATAAAGACGAATTTTATTTCTTTGTTTTTTTTTTTTCTTTCTTTCTTATTTTTTAGGTGGTACACCTACGGCAGAGGCTAGATAACGCCGTTAGTAGTTCGAGGGATAGAGCATTTCCTTTGGACGCGACCCTCGCTATGATTCAAACGCTCATAGATTGCGACGAGTTCCAAGATATTGCTACGTTAAGGGTATTTTATTTCATAACTATATTCAAATAATTTATCATATTATCAAAAAATCCTGAAGATAATACGAATATAATATAACGTTTAAACGGACGTAACACGGTATTATTTTTTTATTCGATATTATCTAAATTATCTTCTTTATATTTGATTAAATGTAGGATTAAAATGATTTTATTAACTTTTCTAATAATGATTTTATATTACTTTTTCAATTCTGAACAGAACTTGGACGAGCTGCTGGACCATAAATCAGATTTAAGTGAGAAGCTGTGTCAAATAGGAGACAGCATAGTGTACAAGTTGGTGCAGTGGACCAAAAGGTTACCGTTTTACCTTGAGCTGCCGGTTGAAGTTCACACGAGGCTGCTCACTCACAAGTGGCACGAACTCCTCGTGCTGACCACCTCCGCTTATCAGGCGATGCACGGTCAGCATAAGTTCACCAATGTGGCCTCGGATGAGACGGGCGCGGATTTTATGCAAGAAGTAATTATTTCCCCTTTCCTTATCTTCTTTCTTTTTCTTCATTATCGTTATTACGTCATCCGTATGTCTTTCGCTGACCAAATAAAATTTTTACAGATATATATGTATATAATAAAAATGTATTAATGCGGCAGTTTTTTTGAATTTGTCACCTAATTGAATTTGTCAGACCACGCACGAGTTCATACTTAGTCTCGGAATAAAAAGAAAAAAAAAGAAGAAAAAAAGAAAAGGAAAATAATGATAATTTATTCCCAACAGGTTTCCAACAACATGTATACGCTGCAAACGTGCCTAACTAGCATGATGGGCAGACCGATAACCATGGACCAATTACGGCAAGACGTAGGGCTCATGGTAGAAAAAATAACTTATGTCACGCTTATGTTCAGGCGAGTAAGGCTACGGATGGAGGAATATGTCTGTCTAAAAGTGATCACCATGCTCTCGCAAGGTAAATATATGTGTAAGGAAATATTCGTATAGATTCACACGTGAGAAATTAATATCCCTTAATTAATTATAGAAATAATTAACTACTTAATTAATTATAGAAATAATTAATTACTCGTAATCACGCATAATACATAAGGTGATCTGTTTTTTGTTTGTCTGTTTGTTCGGTTTTTTTTTCTTTTTTTTTTCTTTTTTTTTCTTTTTTTTTCTTTTTTTTTTTTTTTTTTTTTTTTTTTTTTTTTTTTACATATATATAACGCTGCAAATTGGAGATGCAAAATGTAAGCATTAGAAACATTAACCTAATCCTTCTTTAATCGAATATTTTTCATTATGTTACGAATGATCGCAACAAAATTAAACTAAACAAAACATTTGATCTATTCTTTTCTATTATCCTTAGCACGAGGAGGTACACTGGAGTTAGAACAGATACAAGAACGGTACATGAGCTGTCTGCGAAGTTTCGTCGAACACAGTGCACCACAGCAACCAGGTCGATTTCACGATCTTCTCGTCAGGTTGCCGGAAGTAAGTTTAATGAGATATGCAGGGGGTTGGGATGGGGTGGGATGGGGGTAGGCGGGTGAGATTGGAGCATGAATCGTTTGATTTTTCTTTGACCACACTTTGGTGTATATACGAAATAATTACTAATGGTACATATCTACGTTTTACACGCACGAAAAAAAAAAGGTCACGTATTAAGTAGTCGTTTAGAACAAACATAACGAAAAAAAAAAAAAAAAAGAAAAACAAAAAAAAACAAAAAGAAAAAATAATATGAATTATGAATAGATTCATATGGACTTGTTGTTTGTTTCGATGTTCACTTTGAAATCTCTAAAATATTGCTATGGTGTTTCTTCCTTAATTTCAGGTACAATCAGCGGCAGCTCTACTTCTCGAGAGTAAAATGTTCTACGTTCCTTTCCTATTGAACTCAGCAATTCAAAGATAGTAAATAAAAAAGCTGACGATAAAAGCTGAATTACCTATATACATACTATACATACATACATATACATATTATACATATATATATATACATAAAAAGAAGAGGTCAAAAGGAACCTAATAACAAGACACGAGAAAAAGAGAGAGAGAAAGAGAGAGAGAGAGAGAGAGAGAGAAACAAACAAAGAAACGAAAAACCCCGTAAAAATGGACTCAGAGAGATAGAGAGGGGTGGAAAGGCTTTGTTTGTGTATGTATGATATAATTATAAAAAGTATATATATATACATATAAATAATATAAATAATAATATAATTGTGTGTGTTCGTTGCGTTGTACAAAACGAAAGAGGATAAAATGAGAGGGAGAGAAAGAGAGAGAGAGAGAGAGAGAAAAGGGAAAGGAAAAAGGGGTGAATGAGAGAAATGGATAAAAACTTGAAAAGAGGAAAAGAAAGAGACAGAAAGAGAAAAAGAGAGAGAGAGAGAGAGAGAGAGAGAGAGAGAGAGAGAGAAGGAAAGAAGAGGAAACGAAAGGAAGAAGGAAACGAAAGAGGAACGCTTGGAAATATGAAAGAAAGAATATAGAGAGAATCTAGAGAGAGAGAGAGAGAGAGAGAGAGAGAAAGAGCGCGTGAGAGAGAGAGAGAGAGAGCGAGAGATTGAAAGAATGGAGAAATTGAGAGGGAGAGAAAGAGATAGAGAGAAAGTGTGAGAGATTGATGGAGTGCGCCACCTCGAGATAGGAAATCAATCGAGGAGGGGAACTGAACTTTTTTATCGAAACTAAAAGACTATAATAATATATTTCTGTACGCAGTACCGCGCAACTACGTCACTGTGTGTTCACATTGCATAATCCGATCGATAGTAAGACTCTCGTTACCGTACGCTCACCGTAGGCCACCCTACATAAATGTACTGTCACTCTCCACCACTCTGAACCGAACGAATCCACAGCCTGACGACAAGCCTTATGGGACGGACGAGAATGATACAAATAAAAATGGGATATACTCAAAAAGATAGGAAGGAATGTTAACAAGAACAAAAAAAAAAAAAAAAGAATGGAAAGAAGGAAAGAAAAGAGAACAAATAAAACAATACAAACAAAACAGACAGACAAACAAACAAACAAAAACAAAATAATAAACAAAAACAAAGAAAGAAAAAGCGAAATCTATTCAGTATAGCGACGATTATGATAATGATGATGATGATGATGATGATGATGATGATGATAATAATGATGATGATGATGATGATAATAATAATGATAATGATGATGATGATGATGATTACGATGATGATCAGTTACGCGTTTTGCTCGCTGTTAGGTGACTTCAGTGATCGAGCTCGATCATTTCGAGATACATTTTTGCGAATGAATTGAATATATAAATTCTGACAACGTATTTATAGTGCATCTCAATCGAATCTCATCATCCTATAGCAATATTAATAAGAACGTATTTTTTTTTTTTTCTTTTTGATAGATTATCACGATGTCACCAATACTTCGATCCTCCTCGAGGATATTTTTCTCATCATCATATCGACTAAAATAACTATTTTTCTTCAATTTTTTCGTGGAAACGGATATATATATATATATATATATATATATATATATATATATATATATATATATATATACATACATATACTGAGAGAAAAACGTTCGCAATATCACGTTATCATTATCTCTCGCCGTCGATTTGATTATTATTCTCGACGACGTTGTCATTGTCATTGTCATTATCGTCGCTTTTTATCACTCACTCACCATATTTACAATCCAAGCGCGCAATACGAGAAGACTATAATAATGCCGTTTCGTTTTTCTTCTTCTTCTTCTTCTTCTTCTTCTTCTTCTCCTTCTTCTACTTCTTCCTCATCTTCTTCTACTACTATTATTAATATTACTACTATTATATACCTTCTTTTTATTATTTTATTATTTTACATTTTATGCTCAACGTTATGGTAAATTTTAATGGATAATATGACGCATATCTCGCCGATCAGCAAACATTCTTATTCACGTTGTTTTCGATCTTATCGAACGTTTCGATTTTTTTCCACTTCAATTTTATTATATATATATATAATAAATATATATATAATATATATATTGTTAGATCTTATATTTATTATTCTCTTTATATATACATGATATATATACATATAAATATACACATAAGCGTACGCTTATAAATTTTTTAATTTTATTATTATTATTATTATCTTTATATCCGCAAACAATTTTTTACAATCTCGTACTATCTTCCGTACAAAACCGACGATAAGAAAACTTTCATTGACTAATGTAACATTTTCGAGTAAAAGAAATTCTCTTCAATTTTATCTTTAAAAGTTCGTCTCGAGGAGAGATATCGAAACGTTCATTAAAGACTCGACGATGAGATTCTCATAATTTCTTTTTTTTGTTTTATATATATATTACTCCAAACTAAGATTGACTGCGATAATTTTTTTCCTAATATTACGAGCGAGTACATTCGACATATAAATAAAAAGATCCTCGCGAATTCGAGAAATAATATTGACAGACGTGCTAATACAGAAAGAGAAAGAGAAAGAGAGAGAAAGAGAGAGAGAGAGAGAGAGAGAGAGAGAGAAAGGGAGAGAGAAGAAAAATAAGATAAATAGAGAAAAATAGAGAAAAAATATTGAAAAGAAGAAACGAAAGAGAAATGAATAAAAAAGGTTAACGAAAGGGAAAAAAAGCACAATAATGAAATATTGTTTATGTCGTCGCGTTCCCAATAAATTTTCTGCTTTTTCTTTTACTTTTTTTCTTTTTTTCTTTTTTTTTCTTCCGTTCCAAATTTTTCCACGTAAAATTTGCCATTGATATAAGTTCGAACTTCCTAAACGATTGCTAATTCGAATCGAATTGCTAAATGATTCTAAACACTACGACATTTTGTGATAATCTACTTCAACCGCGAAATATCGAAGGTCGAAAAATTTCGTGATCGGTTCAATTAGTTATGATAAGTGATGTGTTTCTACCAAAAAAAAAAAAAAAAAAAAAAAAAGGAAAAACAGACAAAAAACAGAAAAGAGAGAGAGAGAGAGAGAGAGAGAGAAAAAGAAACGAAAAAAGAAAAAATAATGCATGCATACGCATATACACAACGGAATAAAAAAAAATGGAGAAGTCGGTTAAAAAAGATTGTCCGCTCGAGATAATCCGTTCTTTTTTAAAAATCTGTCTCGATCCTCGTACATATAAATATACGTACATAAAGAAAGAAAAAAGAAATGATAGAAAAAGTTTCGGGAAAAAAAAAAAAGAAAAAAGAAAAACAATAATTTAACTTTATATTCCATCGCATGGATTTGATCGACGCAATTATTTAGTTAAGTTTTGCAGAATTTTGCTATCAAAGTTCGCGATCAACGAGAACGATCGACGATTTTCTTTCACATTCGAAAAATTGCATTAATCCTTGA
>NC_060963.1:3842500-4020000 GCF_910589235.1 Vespa crabro
CTCCTGCACAGAGCATTAAACTTAAATAGTCTTGTTATTTAGACGGTCAAAGAAGTCTTTTTTTCTTTTACTTTTTTTTTTATTTTTTTTTCTTTTTTTTTTTTGTTTTTTGGTATTTTTTTTTTTTTTTTGTTTTTTTTCCCTCGCTACTTGCAACGCAAGCGCTTGGACACTTCGATAAGATTTAAAGCGATCACAGACAGATGTATTGCAGAGGTGAACCTAGGTGCTGCTTGTACCTTTCGATATAGGCACGCACATAAAACTTGAATTTACTTAAAGATTTGTAGAATAATCGCGCGCGCGCGCACCCTAGGACATCATCAATCCTCCTTCTCGTCACCTCTAGCTTACACAATGTGGAGGCTGTAAATACTGTATAAGACGAGTTTATAACGTAAACTCCGTGTCTAGACATTCGTAATAATGATCTATTAACATGCGATGCAATATGTCGAACGAATCGTTTAATCATCATGAAAACGCGCATTATTTAAATTTTTTTTCTTTTCTTTTCTTTTCTTTCCTTTTCTTTTTTTTCTTTTTTCATTTTTTTTTTTCTTTTCCTCTTCAATTCTGATTACGAAAACCGAATACATCGAATGGTCGGAATTTTTATTTTAAATCTACTTATTTATTTCAAAGACGGGTTCCTCTTTTATTTATTTATTTATTTATTTATTTATTTATTTATTTACTTATTCTTTTTTTTTTTTTTTTTTTTTTATTTTATTTTATGTTCTTCTTTCATTTCATCTCTCTTCCTCTATCTATCTCTGGGCCATCTTACTCCCCTTTTTCTTTTTTTCTTTCTTTCTTTCATCCTTTCTCTCCCCGCTCCCCCCTCTCTCTCTCTTTCTATCTTTTTGCTCTTGCACTTTTCGAATAAAGATAATAAAAATGATATATAAGAGATATGTAAATAAAATGAAGAATCGGACGGGTTGCGACTCATATCGACCGCCACGAAAGTTCAATTAGTTAAAATGTAAAACTGTCGACTAAAGCACATAAGTGATATAATATAAAAAATACGTGATATGTGCAATTAATTTCATTAGAAGAGTTAGATGTTCGTTAGACGTTCTTTAACGGAAACGGATAAAGAGATCTTTTATATACGTATGTATACGATCCTTGTTGAACTCTCTGGCATTCATATAATTCGTCTTACTTCTATTACTATCTGTCGGTAGAAAGTATTTATTTCTAGTAGACCGTGTCGTATTATAGTTCTGAAGGCACTGTTCAAATGTTTATTATATTCCTTGAAGTAACAAGTTATTAAAACATCTTCGAACGATTTCGACAAGGAGAATCGTTATAAACGTCGACATAACGTTCACATGCCTCGTTCGATCTATATCACAAAATTCAAAATAGAATAATTTCCAACTTGACAGCCAGTGCCAAATGCCAATGCGATATTTATCGGGTCTGTGATCAATTAGGAATACCGTGAGCTAATCAATCGATGGTCAGAATTCAGGCTTATAATACGCAATGGCCAGTGCGTTCCCATTAATTATGTATCGATACCGTATCATTATATTACACAAACGCTTATCAATTTAGAGAGGCACATTGCTAAGGGTCTCGATTTTTACAAGTTGCTCCCTATAGTAATGAACTTATGAGAAACTAGCTAATACGATTATTCAGTACAACAGCAATTTGGCATACAACGTGGAAACTGTACAAAGACGCGGAGAATATAATAATATTCAAAACTATTGCTTTGTACTTATAGAAGAGAGAAATGGCTAAAAAGGCCGAGCTTTCTGAATGAATACCGATAGATTAGAGTACTTTGCAGATGATTAATAATGAGCCCAGAATTTAAAGGACGATATAAAAAGAAATGTCATGTGCGTAAAAACGATTAAAAAAATGAAAAAGAGAAAAAAGAAAGGAAAAAAGAATATAAAAAAGGAAAAAGAAAAAAGAAGAGAGACAGAAAAACAATTACAGATAATACAATCCTCTCATAGATACCCTTACCTAGGCAGAAAAACTTTGGCTACTGCTATACACTATTTGTACCATGGCATAAACGCCAAATTTATGCTGCTAAGAACACTGATTGCGCATCTAGAATAAAAAAATTGCACGCAGCATACCAGTATATTTACTAAATCAGAAATGTATCATTTACTCAGGAAGACCTTAACGATAGTATATACGCTTACGCTTGAATAAACCTGAATTCTACGCACAACGATCATAATATCAATGAAGCATCGATTGTACTCAGAGCGCCTGTCTTATATGCCGGAATGTTTAAATGACATTTTTTATTTATCCATCCACACATAGTTGGACCATTAATTAATTATGTTCATAAATTATTTAAAAAGCCTCAGCCTTCGTGTCAATATGTCCACAACATTGCTCTGAGATACGAATGCTCTATAGAATGTACACAGTAGACAGCGAAGCGTCTAGACCATAGAGTGTTCACATTTATTCCAATGGAAAATATCTTTAAATTAAAGAAATCAGGCTGATGCAATGGCAGATGCTAAGTATAAAACTTTTTAATATACAAAAGTTGATAAAATCCTTTAAAAATCTTCAAATTTTTTTTTCATAATAATTACATTGTAAATTGTCTGTGCCAGGTTATACAGTTCGATTAGAAAAGCATTAAAAACTTAAATGAAAATAAGAAAAAAAAAAAAAAAAAAAAAAAAACAAAAAAAAAACAAAAGGATATCAAAATTCTAAGCAATGTAATACTCTGTAATATATTTTAGGGAATTTTATGCTCCGTCATAGTACCAGCCTGGATTCATTATCCAAAAATCATGTAATTCCATTGAGTCTAGACACAGATATCTCTCCTCTGCATCCAAACAAATGAATTACTAAGTTAAATCACAAGAAGTATGGAGTTGTGGTTAAGGGTGGAATCACTCTTTCTGAATCAGGTACTGCCTGGAACAGCACTGGACATCTATGATCTACTGTTGTAAACTGTAAAATACTAGCTATGTTGCCACATCTGTAACAGTAGTTTGGAGCTGACCAGACTGTCACTAATTTGTCATTAAACATGTATCTATAGCCTATAAACAAAATAATTAATATAATAACTTGCTACAAATTATACATGATATAAAAAAGAACATACAACAAAATTCTGATGTTTTAACGAGTACTCACCTTCATGCACCAGTTGATGAGCTCTGCAAATAAGCTTAAGGTCATTTATTTCCATAAATTTATAAGTAACTCTGCTTCCAAACAGCCAACCAGCACCTCGTGGGCTAACTGTCCAGCCATCCACATCTTCTGGATCGGACCATACCAAATCACAGAAAGCACCTAAAGAAAAACGAATACGAATAAAAAGAATGAATATATTATATTAAAATTATAAATTATTCTCTGAAACCTTTATGTGGTATTTCTTGATTTCTTTCAATCGTCCTAATTTGATCTAATGTTGAAATAGCTGGAGATAATCCACCATGTACGCAAAGTACTTGTTCGTCGATTAACTGAAAAATTTTGTAAATTATAATGATCAATAGTTCTTATAATTCTATCTTATAATGCAGAATCAAAAATATGTCGACTTACGGCAGCAACTGTGAGCAAATCAAAGACTCTGCAGCAATACTTCCATGCGTTTGCATTGCCATATTTGTTCTGACACTCATCTATTTCCAAATTATATTCAATTACATGAGTATTATAAGTATTAATTAATATATAAATAAAATTATGTATTTAATCTTATATATTGGTTTAATAATTAAAAGAATTATATAATCTCCTACCAACCATAAAATCCATAGACGTGTGTGATTTGTCTGGATTCATGATTCCCTCTGAGTAATGTTATTCTATCAGACCATTTTGCTTTAAGCGTGAGTAGGCGTGTAAATGTTTCTAAACTATAATAGCCCCTATCCACAAAATCACCCATGAATATATAATTTGTATCAGGCACAGGTCCTCCATTACGGAATAATTCCTCCAGATCATAAAACTGAGATAGCATTGATAAAAAGAAAAAAAAAACATTATTTAATTTTGCAGTCATAAGAAATATTAAAAGAGAAACAACAATACAAAAACGTAATATAAACAATATATGTAATTACATAGTTAAATTTATGAGGTTAGATTTAAAATTTTCCACTTACCTGTCCGTGGATATCGCCACAAACCGTTACCGGAGTAGATACAGGTTGAATATTGGATTCTTCCAATAATAAATCACATACCATGTCACAGAGTTTCTATATAATAACAAAATTATTACGGTTATTGAAGTGAATACACTGTTTTAAAGTAATCCTATGATTATCAACCAATAAGGTTATCTTTTATATAAATCAAATAACCTGTTCACAATGTCATAATAAACATAATCTCATAGATATTAATTACCTTAAGATCATTTTCCGGAAGATATTTGCATTCTTTTGCAATATCTATCCATTTATCGATGTCTGACATTTTGGATTTGTACTACTGGAAAATACCGGTCGCGCCCTCATTCAACCAGCGATGTATGTATATAAAAATGATACGTAACTACATTACACGAGAGTACTGTATTTCTATTCATTAAAATAAGATTTACGAAAGACAATCTTAAGGTATATTGACGAACAACATAATTTTACCTACATAAATATACAGATACACATATATATATATATATACATATACATATATACGATATACAATTCATATATACATATACAATTCATTAATAGGCAAATTAAATCTATGAATATTGGTTAAATAAATTCTATTGATGTCTAGAATGCTCAGTGAGCATATATACGATCTTTTTGGACGCGTTTCAATATGCAGAGCATTTTAATGAAACCTTTTATCTTGCGTATGCGCCTTATGAATATATAGCTAAATTGCTTGACCCGAAATAAAATGTCGGATGAAAATGTCGGAGAGATGGATTCAAGGAATCAATATATTAAATACAAATTAAATTTATACTTTATACTTTAGTATGAAATACGATAGTAATAATTCCTTTGTCCATATTCTCATTTCATCGTTTACATTAGAGATATACGAAATTTAAAGGATAATTTCATAACAATGAATTTATAAGAATAATTAAAAAGAATCGATAAATTTATAAGAATTCGATTAATGCGATTATTCGAGTATATTCGGTATATTTGGCGTTTCCAACAAATTGTATTCTTCGATTATCGAAAAGAGAGAGAGAGAGAGAGAGAGAGGAAGAAAAGAGAGAGAGAGATTAAAGAAGAAGGAAAGAAAAAAATAGCGGATGAGTTCACTTTCGTTGTTCAAATGTTTATCCCGCGTACATTTGAATTTCTCAAGACGATCGTTAAAACCAATCGAAAACGAGAGAGAAATAAAAAGAGAACTATGAATATAATAGAGAAAGAAATAAATAGGAAAAAGAGACAAAGAAAGAGAGAGAGAGAGAGAAAGATAGATATCGGTATTTTTCATAAGAAATTAGGAAGAACGTTGAAATCGATCGGAATAATAAAGTAAAAAGGTCACTAACGGGAAGACGATATGGATTTTATCTCGGAAGGAGAAAAAGTGGGTCACAAGGGAGGCGGTGCGATAGTGCGCACGCTTCGATTATCGATTGAAGCGACGTTACATTCGTTCGAGTCTGTACGCTAGATCTCATTTATACGAAGGTAGTGGCCACGGTGAGTTGTTACATTGAGCGTCGGTTACGTTATATCTCGCACAATACGCGTTAAATAAAACTATATATATATATACATATAACATATATGTATATATATATATATATATATTTATATTGTATTGTTGGGGATAAAAAAAAAATAAAAATAAAAAATAGAACAAGAAAAGGGATTTTCTTTCTTTTCAGAAAAGATGCGGTGAAATTTGGCGCGTCAACGAAAGAGAGAAAGAGAGAGAGAGAGAGAGAGAGTGAGAAAGAGAGAGAGAGAGAGAGAGAGAGAGAGAGAAAGAAAGAAATATACTCCCTCGCGAAATCGGCCATTTTGACAGCGTTGAGAGATACCTGCAGGAAAAACGACTCTAAGATCTCATTTCTGTGGCAGTTACCCTCGAGGATTGCGCGTGTGAGGGGGCGGCGGTGGTAGTGGTATTGGTGTGCGTGCTGGTGCTGCTGCTACTGCTGCTATTATTGCTGTTTCAACTTCTAGTATTAATACTGTTATCGAAGGTAGTGTGTCGATTCTGTGTCATTATTGTCGTAGAGAAGTTAAACATAATAAGATCAGAATCAAGGTAGAGAGATCATCATTCCTTAACGTGGAGTGAATTCGTGATAGGATCTAAAGAAAGAAAAAAATGGCTGGAAATACGGGTATGGAACAACTGATCCCGATCGTGAACAAGCTGCAAGATGCATTCACGCAACTTGGGGTCCACATGCAACTTGATTTACCACAAATCGCGGTAGTGGGCGGTCAGAGTGCGGGAAAAAGTTCCGTACTCGAAAACTTTGTTGGCAAGTAAGTATCGCAAACTCATTTCTTTTCTTTTCTTTTCTTTTCTTATTTCTTTTCTTAAAAACAATCGTGATATATGAACCGCGTGAGCATCTCATTGCGTCTTTAGAATTCAATCGTTAATCGTCATCAAAGAATCGATCTAACGTACATATCTCAATTTTTCTATCTTTATTAAACGCCACGCCTTGGAGGCGGGCAGTACTACATTTTACTTTCGTTTCAATTCTTAAATTCTTCTCTATTATTATTATTATTATTATTATTATTATTATTATTATTATTATTATTATTATTATTATCAATATTAATTATCAAATAATAATAGTAATGTTATTATTATCGTTATTATTATCATTAATATTATTATTGTTATTATTATTATCATTTCTAACGATCTTATTCTATCCTTCTCTTATCCATTAATTGTTCTCGTCGATCAATAGTATCACTAAAATCGTAGGAGACCGCCATCACGGTGACATATCGAACGTCTTTCTCTTCTCTCGCGTAATTTCTCTCTTAATTATGTTTCTTTTCTTATTATTTCATGATATCATCGTAAGGTAACGTCAATGGTTTTTTTCCTTCATTTTCTTCTTCTTCTTCTTCTTCTTCTTCTTCTTCTTCTTCTTCTTCTCCTCTTCTGTGTTTTTTAATAAATGAAGACAGTCATCGCCGCTTTCAGAAATTCAAACGTATCATTGTTCCAATCGTACCACTTAAATATGAAATCAGCTGGTGGTATCAATTACCGAGTTCATTTCTTAACGGAAATATTTTATCTTACATTCAACAACAAACTTCCGTCTCTTTATGTCGTCGGAAAAATATTCATTATTTCTGTTCAAGTACTATAGAAAGTTTTGTTATGATTAAGAAGACAAACTGTACGCACGTATGATATATATATACATACATACATATATATATATATATATATATATATATATATATATTATGTGTGTGTGTGTGTGTATATATACCTGAAAGAAGAATTAACAAAAAAAATATTAGGCATGTCATAATTATTTGTTGACCAATTTATGAAACTCGCTAATGACATTTAATTTTAACTTGTGAAAGAATTAATATATAGTCTCTTAGTGGGTAAATTATTATTATGGTATAATTTGATATATTTTTTTTTCTAATTGTTATGTTATTTTTTCTTAATTATTTCGTTCCTTCTTTGAAATAATCTTTTCAGTAATAATTGTTAAAAAAATTAATGGTTTTTTTCTTGTTTTTTTTTTCTCTCTTTTTTTTTCTTTTTTTTTTTTTTTACAGGGATTTCTTACCAAGAGGTTCTGGTATTGTAACTAGAAGACCACTCATCTTACAATTGATTAATAGCACTACGGGTGAGTCATCACAGGCATAATCTCATTACCAAAGTATATTTGAAAAATATACAAAGAGAAAAATTATATTTGTATCAGATAAAATTAATATGCAAACTGTATACATAATTGTTCTCAGTTATCACAGCTTCCTGTATATATTTGAGTTTATAACAAACAGGATATTCAGTACATTGCCATTTCTCTTTCTATGCAGATATTCTATCTGAATCTTTTTTTTATAAAAGATTTACGTACAAATATTTTAGTTACAACGAGGATAATATTAATGAATATTTTTTTTTGTGATTACAGAATTTGCAGAATTTTTGCACTGTAAAGGCAAGAAGTTCGTGGACTTTGATGAAGTAAGAAAAGAAATAGAATCTGAAACAGATAGAGTAACTGGCAGTAATAAGGGTATTTCTAATATACCTATAAATTTGAGAGTATACTCTCCCAATGGTAATTATAATTTTATTACTATATTCATATGATAATCAAATGACTGAAATTAATGGAGAAATTACTACTTTCTTAGTTCTCAATCTTACATTGATTGATTTACCTGGTCTTACAAAAGTGCCAATTGGAGATCAACCAGTTGATATAGAAGCTCAAATTAAAGCAATGATTTTTCAATTCATTAGAAGAGAAAATTGTCTTATATTGGCAGTTACACCAGCTAATACTGACTTGGCAAACAGTGATGCTCTTAAACTTGCTAAAGAGGTTGATCCACAAGGTAATTTTTTCTATATGATAATATATATCAAATAATTTCATAAATATATATAAAAACGATATGAAATAATTGATAAGGTGTACGTACTATCGGAGTTATTACTAAATTGGATCTTATGGATGATGGTACTGATGCAAGAGATATCTTGGAGAATAAGCTGTTACCTTTGCGAAGAGGCTATATAGGTGTTGTTAATAGAAGTCAAAAAGATATTGAAGGGCGTAAGGATATCAAAAATGCTTTAGCAGCTGAAAGAAAATTTTTTCTTAGGTAAATAACTAATATAATTATTTATGTTATCTTGGTAAATATAATCTCAAATGTAAAAAATATTTATCTTTTTACACTAGCCACCCGTCTTATCGACACTTAGCAGACAGATTGGGTACACCGTATCTGCAACGAGTTTTAAATCAACAACTTACAAATCACATAAGGGATACCCTTCCTGCCTTACGAGATAGATTACAAAAACAGCTTCTTACACTGGAAAAAGATGTTGAACAGTATAAACATTTTAGACCAGATGATCCTGCTATTAAAACAAAGGCTATGTTACAGTAAGTGAGAGTAAATTTTTATTACATAGATATGTTCCTTAATTTTTCTATGAATTGTATAATATTTAAACTACACATTGCAAAAGATATACAATCTAGTTCATTCTTTAAAAAAAATTCCTTATGGGTGGAGGGTCCTGACATTTTAGACAATTATTTGTTATTTTTATTCTTTTATTTTTCAGATCAATTCATATGTATATGTAGGTATCTTTTATGTATTCGAAGATTTTTTGATAGATTGTGTGTTGTTTGCTTAAAAATTAAATAAACAGATCTATTAAAAGTATCATTTTATATATTTCAATGAAATAGTTTCACTATTACATTTTATTTATTATTTAAAGACATGATATAATTATTGATTTTGAATGCAGAAAGAAAAATGAAACTGAATAACATACTAACGATTTGATACATTGGACAATATGCATGATATTTTGTTGAAGAATAGAAAGCTTTTGCGCAAACTCTATAATTTAATTCATTTAATGAAATACTTTTTTAAATGAAAATAATTTTATGTTATATAATATATAAATATAGTTATATAATATATAATACAATATATAAATAAAGAAGTAATTTTGTTACATAGGATTATGTAATTGCTTTTGATTTTGCATAATATCAAGGCTCTCTACCCATAATATTAACATTTGATACATAAGCTTTTATATTTCATCTTAAATATTTTTAAGGATGATACAACAACTTCAGTCAGATTTTGAACGGACTATAGAAGGTTCTGGTTCAGCGCAAATTAACACGAATGAACTTAGTGGGGGAGCAAAAATAAACAGACTATTTCACGAACGTTTTCCATTTGAAATTGTTAAAATGGAATTTGATGAAAAAGAACTCAGAAGAGAAATTGCTTTTGCTATCAGAAATATTCACGGTTAGTTAAATTTTTAATTATGTGCTTAACATTCTTTCCTATTCTTTTATATTAAATAACAAAATTTTAAATACTATTTCTTAATGATGCAGGTATTAGGGTAGGATTATTCACCCCAGATATGGCCTTTGAGGCAATAGTCAAGAAGCAAATTAATAGGCTTAAAGAGCCTAGCCTAAAATGTGTGGACCTAGTCATACAAGAGCTTGGTAATGTTGTTCGTATTTGTACAGATAGGGTACGTTATATTTTCCTTCCTCTTCATTGGTTTTTTTTTTTTATTTTTTATTTTTTAACTTGCCATAATTGTCACATGAAATTTACTAATATATAATTTTATATTGTAGATGTCACGTTATCCTAGATTAAGAGAAGAAACGGAACGTATTATAGCTACTCATGTTCGACAACGTGAACAAATGTGTAAAGAGCAACTAGTACTTTTAGTGGATTGTGAGCTTGCCTATATGAATACAAACCATGAAGATTTTATCGGTTTTGCCAAGTAAGTATCATTTGAATACTCTTTGTCTGTAAATTATTTTAGATGTAATTAGTATTCATGAAAGTAAATAATATGATACAAGAAATTAAATTTTTGCAAGTTTGGTATAATCACTTTTGTGTGTGGCTTTTGTTACATATGTGCCTGCTATTATATTTTCTTTAATTTTATTTTAATATATGAGTTACAATATATAGTTGATATAATATATAATATTCAATGATGTATGCCAAACATTTTTAATGTTATATTAATAACATTTCACATAGAGTTGATGCTTACTTTACAATATGAAAGAGGGAAAAAAGAACATTAGATTTTCACATAAAAAACAAAATATCAATCAAAATATTTCATTATTTAAAAAATCAAGTAGCTAATTTTGTAGAATAAATCTTATGTTTTAGTCTATATCATCGCTAAAGTTAGAAATTGTAGTATATAAGAAAACACACACACACCATTACAAACAATCAAACAATCCTCAAGTTTGTGTCAAATCATGGAAATAATTAATGAATAATATTTAAAGATTTTATTTCGTTTTAAACAAAAACTTTATTTTTTATATAAATAATAGACTTACATAATAGATATTATTTTGATTAACTTATATACGTTATATTTGAACAAAATTATTTTACTCTTATAAAACCTATTACTACTGATATTAAAGTAATACAATGCATGATAACACATTCTAATGTTAAAGTGAGCAATAATACATTATTGAATTCACATTTAAGAGTGCTCATAGAAACAATATTTCACAAGTATGAGTTTTATTAGGTGCAATATATGAATAATTTAATTTGTTGATTTAGCTGTAAAATTGTTTTATTTTTTATTATTTATTTTTAATTGTCTTCTTAGAAAATGCTTCTTTCACGATCAGTGCATGCAGTATATTATCCATTTGGTTCAATCTAGTTAATTTATGCGAATATATTCAATACATTTTGCTTCATAAAAAATTATGTAATTTTAGCTCTTTAGTAATAACTACTTCATTGCTTCAAATGCTTTTTCGCGCATTTATTGTACTCATACGCTGCTGCTCAGGTGTGATATATATCTGTGAAAGTTTTTTATGCTTTTTTTTCTTTTTCTTTTTTTTGTTTTTTTTTTTTTTTTTTTTTTTTTTATAATGCAAATATTTTTCTTTTAGTATCATTTATTTTTAATATTACATATATGCATCTTTTTGGTTTAAATCATTTTACACATATAAAACATAGAATGATATCATATGTAATACCAGAGATATTCTCACTTATATGTATATAAATATTAAATGATATTTTTTAGGAAAGATACATGAAATTCTAACAATAAGTACTTATTTAACTTCCTTTTGCATGATTTTATACCTAAATGCCTAATTAATATGTGTGTACTTGTTAACAATCTTTGCAATGAAATTTATTCTTGTATCTGTTATATAACAATTTTTTTGTGAGAAAATTGGGATTCATTTATAAGAATATATCTAAAATACATAACGCAATCCTGCTTATTACCAAAAAAAAAAAGCAAAAAATATCTCTGGCATATATTATCAGTACTAGTTAGATAATTATTCATTTTAAGTATTTATTTCATATTCATTGTACAAGCAAACAGTCTAAATGATGAAGACAAATAAATTTTAAAATAACAATAATGATGTTGCTGAAAAATAATGCCATAAACTTCTTGATTTAACTTCTAGTACCATACTGGGTAAGGCATATTTAAACATATACTATAAATATACTTCTCTATATTACTGATATTAATTGAACGAATATTTCCTATAAAGAAAAATTTTTATGCATGAATTATATATCATATATGCCTTGCTCTGATCAACATAACATATATACTTTCCCCCACAAATGTCTCTATTCATGATCGACTTCTTTATATTTTACAATTAAAAAAATGATTTAATTGTATCGGCAGCGCGGCGGCCAGTAGCCATAATTCAAGGTAAGAAATGTTAAAATACATTGACAAAAAAATTTCCACTACATTTTTTGTTCCTTCCATTTTCACGCTTTCTCTTATGCTTATCCTTCCGATAATGTTTTTGGCTTTTACCTTACAATGATGTTTTATTATAATATATATATTATATATATATATATATATATATATATATATTATATATATACATATATATATGTATGTATATATGTATATATATTACATATATACATATATATATATATATATATAAATCGCAACCGACAGCAATCTCTGGCTTGATTTAATATTATTCCTTATGATGAATGTATAAAAAACATCCAAAAAAATATTTTCATATTATTATATATACCATTGTGATAAAGTTTATTATAACAAAAACTGCACTATGGTATATTATTTTTTAATTAAAATTTAATATTTTCCTACACGTGCTCTCTAATCATTTATTTTCATTTATTGTTTAATAATACTATAGATTTTTAACTATACATTTCTTATATGATTTATTATTTATGATGGATGTGATATTAGTACTTTGAGGAGCATAATTATGGAAGATAGTTTTTCTTTAAAATTTTTTCAATATATATTGATTATAATATGATCATAAATATAAACTGATACTTTTTAGAACTCTATTCCAATTTGAATTATTTCTTTTTTATTTGTATCTTCATTACATGTTACATAATGTGTTATATATTAATAAATTTTTTTTAAATAAAACAAGAAATTGGTATACGAAATAATGTAAGTCATTCATGAATATTTAGACAAAAATAATGTACTAAACACAGCAACATCAATTCTACGTTTTTGTTTCATATTCCAAACCATTTCATACATTTAAAATGTGCTTAAGCAATACATTATGTTAATAAGAAGTTGCTTCGATTGCAGGTGTAAATAGTTCTCTTTGCAGTGTGTAAATACTATTTTTTGAATGATTGTTACAAGGTATATTTACAAGCTTATTTTAAAAATTACAGGAATATGATATATACATGTTTGCATGTTTAAAATTTTTTTACAGCATTTTATATTTTCAAGATGTGGCACAGTAGAATGTTATAAAGTTTCTCACAGTCAGTGAAAAAAAAAATGTTACACAAAATTTTGCTTTTTCAAGAATGCTAAGAAAGTTACTTCTTCATTTAAAATACACATATGTTCTACATTTCTTTTTATAACTTTTTTATTTATATTACATTTATTTTGCAATTTTTCTTCTATAGTCATTAAGATATATATTTAAAAACTTTTGCTCTAATATTATGATATAACATGTTTGCATAATTTTTTAAACCTAATGCTAGGATTTTTACCCTGCTAGTTTGTTCGATAAAAGTGTGACTAGTGCAATTTTCATGGTACACTATTATGGTGGGCCTTGCACAAGAATATATAAAATTTTCTCTTTTTATACATTTCATTATATATCCTTTTTTATGTTACAGTGCTCAGCAATCATCAGAAAATGCAGTTAAAGCTGGACGACATATTTTAGGCAACCAAGTAATACGTAAAGGTTATATGTGTATTCATAATCTTGGTATTATGAAAGGAGGATCCAGAGACTATTGGTTTGTTCTGACCTCTGAAAGTATTTCTTGGTTTAAAGATGAAGAGGTAAATACCTTTCAAAAACAAAATTAAAACTTTTAAATGCAGATGAAATAAATTAATTGAAATTTTGAATTCATCATTTCTATATATCTTTATATGCATATATTTATTTTTTTATTCATCTTAAAGGAACGTGAAAAGAAATATATGCTACCTCTTGATGGTTTGAAACTGCGCGATTTAGAACAAGGCTTCATGTCTCGGCGATATCTTTTTGCATTATTCAATCCAGAAGGAAGGAACGTTTATAAAGATTTTAAACAACTTGAATTAAGTTGTGAAACTCAGGATGATGTTGATTCTTGGAAGGCTTCATTACTCAGAGCTGGAGTATATCCTGAAAAATCAACAGAGCAAGCAAATGGAGAAGGAGAGGTAACATATTTATACATATTTCAATTTGCACACGTACTTCTTTTTTCTTTTTGTATTTAAGATCATGTGTCATTTATCTTTCATTTAAAAATAAATAAATGTTATGTGTATAAAATCTATAACTTTTTATAGATTATTATTTCCAATTATATCAATGTATATGTGACTAGATATATTAATATCAATGTTTATCATAAAAAGAAAGTTTTTATTTCTTTTATTTGAAAGAATAGTTATTTATTACTTTACATTCAGCTGATCATAAAAGTTCCTCAAATAAGGTTATATCTATCAAAAATATTAGTAGAAATATTAATATCGTATTAAATTTATTAGAGCAGTATTTTATGATTTATTTTAGGATAAGCAGAGGGTGAGTTGAATGAAAAAAAAAAAAGAGTGATCTGAATTCTTGTTTTATTTCGAATTGTGTTTTATTTAACTGTGTGGTGGTGTGATTTAGTTTAGCTTATAAAAATAATTAAAGATTTGTCTAAAAAAATTTAATCATAAATTCTGCATGTTGTCATTTTTGATAAAATTTAATCAATATATTATATCTAATGTCTGCATAACTGTAATAAAATCTTTTTGTTTAAAATTTTAAACAACTAAAGGAAGGATATGAGGTTTGTAAAATTGCATAGAATTTGTACTGCATTGTTTACAAAACACGCATTTATGATTACATACATACACCTCCACTCAGCATATTACATTATTTAAGTAATACTTAATTGATCAAAAGTATATAAACTCTCCAATTAATTGAAGTATAATAATGTTGAAAACGTTGTGAAATACTATTTATAATGTAAATGATCATTTAAGTGCTGCTAAGAAATAATTATATATATGTATATATATTTACTATATAATTTATTAGGAATTGACACGTTATGTATATAGTAGTAGAATTTAATATATTTAGTTTGTATTGATTACAATGCAATGATTACAATATAATTACAATGTTGATAGTATAGTTTTTGTTCTTTTTTTTTCTCCCTTATTAAATAAATTTGATTATTTCTTTTATACAAAAAAATATCAAATTTTTCACAGTTTCATTTGTATGTTTAGGGTGGTACAGAAGGTCAATCTTCGATGGATCCTCAATTAGAACGTCAAGTAGAAACAATTAGGAATCTAGTAGATTCTTACATGAAAATTGTTACAAAAACTACCCGTGATCTTGTTCCAAAAACAATTATGCATCTTATTATTAATAATGCAAAAGACTTTATTAATGGAGAATTATTGGCACATCTTTATGCGAGTGGTGATCAAGTAAGAGAATTACATATTAATATAATCTATGTATACCTGTAAAACCATTAAATATTCCTATATTTTTTACTAGTTGAGAGAAGATAAAATAGATATATTCAAGAATTTCATTGATCCTGTAATTGTAAGTCCTATCTCTCCAACAAATCCTATATCCATAATAATTTCCTTATACAAGTCACATGCATGCACATTTTGAAATTACTTTAACTTCCTTTATATCCATTAACACCATTATTATTATACTTTTACTTGATTACAGGCATCTATGATGGAAGAATCTCCTGAAGAAGCACAGAAAAGAGAAGAAATGTTACGCATGTATCATGCATGTAAAGAAGCTCTTCGTATTATTGGAGATGTTTCAATGGCTACAGTATCAACACCAGTACCACCACCAGTGAAGAATGATTGGTTAGCTTCTGGAGAAAATCCGAGGTAATCATTATGTTATTATTCTTTGTCCAAATTAGAAATCAACTAATTTGTTTATATCGAATTTTACACTATGCACTTTTGCCTTGTATACTTGAACATCATTGCAACAGTCTTGGGTAAGATTTATCATGTTTTTATCATTTAATTTTATTCTAAAAAATAATGGTATTTCATTACATTTTTGATTTATTTTACGTTCGTTTTTATTTCTCGCTTATTAAAAATATTTAGTTGAGTATAATATTTTTAATTTATTTAATTTTCAAACAGATTGTGTTATATGATGTATATATATATTTTTTTTAGTTATAAATTTTTTTAAATTCATTATAATTTAAAAACAACGGAAGTCAGTAAAGCTAGAACAATTCGATAGATATTAGATGATCTTTAGCAAAAGAATCCACTTTAGGTTATCGCCACCATCTCCTGGTGGGCCAAGACGTGGAGTGACACAGCCACCACCTCTTTCTAGTTCACGAGTACCACCGCCTGTTCCTGCCAGTGGGCGGCCAGCACCAGCAATTCCTAATCGACCTGGACCTGGTGGACCACCACCAGCTCGAGCTAATCCAGGCCTACCACCACCACTTATTCCATCGTAAGTAAATTGTGATATATATGCGTGTGTATGTATATATATATAAAAACAAAAAAAAATATATAGAAATTCGTATAAGTGATAAGATTTGAAATGCAAAGTGGAATCACCTTTTATTTGCAGTATGCTGTGATTCATTTGATTACTAAAAAAAATATTGCACAAAAGTTGATATATTGATATATTATTATAAAAAAAAAAAAAAAAAAATTAGCCATTTTTCCTTTTAAAATACATATAAAATTTTAAATTGTGGCTTTATTAAATAATATTCGCGTCTATTTGTATTAAATAGCATTTTATACGATTGGGGCTTTGGTGCTAACTTCACTTTCTATTGCAGGCGCCGACAATAAGTCTTCGCACTAACACGCCTATTCGCTACTAATCTATATATATATATATATATATATATATATATATATATATGTATATATACATATATATATGTATACATATGTATATATATGTAATATATATATATATAACATATATTTGTTGCATCTATCAGTGTACATTTTACACAAGACATTATTTGTTAAAATAACTCTATTTCCTGTACGATGTATTCGTGTATCGGAATATATTAGATAATAATACAGTCAATAAAAAGTGGAGTGTTTGCTCATATGAATATACAATAAACATTATTAAAGGATTCATATTTTATTAAATTAATAAAAACTAAGTTAAAATAAATTTCCAAGATTGTTATAGTTCTTATTGCATAGTGTTAATTTTTCATATATTTTACTCTCTATTCAAAATGACTGTACATGAGGTGTATGCAATAAATTATATACTTTTTTATTTCATTTATCTTTCTGATATTGAAAAAGAAAAGAATATAATTTTAAACTCGTAACTCATTGTTGCTTCCCAAAAATATAGTTTATATAATGTATATATAGAGATGGGCATACCTCCACTTATAACTTTGTTCTAGCATTAGTACAAATTACACATTCCTAGAAAAGAGGAATGTCAGGCAGGATTGTTCTTGTTTCATTGTAAATTAGTTTGGAGAATTGTACATGATATGTGTATATATGATTAAAAACATCTTATAATAAATGGTTTTGTGCTGATGAAATTAGATAAACATTCATTCACTTGCTAACAGCATGACATTTTGGGGCTATGGGCGATAATAGAATAGAAAAACTTATGTCTATAATATTTTAGTATCATCACATGTATCTCTACGAACACTACTACATAAATGTCTCGTCTATCAAAAACTAAATCATAATATCTATATCTAAATATAAACTAAATATTCATTTTAAAGAAGCTTAAAGCTCCTTCTCACGCTATGACGTCAGTGTTATGTAAAGCATGATGCCGACGTGAAATCTGTCAATTACGATGTAAAGGACAAATATATGTCGGTGCCTGCATTGAAATTTCTTAATAAATAAAACTGAAGAGATAAATGATACCAAGCATAAAACATTGAAATAAGCACAGAAAAAAGAAGAAAGAGTAAATTAATTTAATAATTATTGAAGCTATGCATACTGAAAGATTACACATACTTCTCAGGACATTCAACAAATAAAAAATATGTATATATATATGTGTATATATATATACATATATATATATATATATATATATGTGTGTTAATGTATAATGGAATTAAAGAGCTATATTGTATCAGATAAATTTCTAATTTAATAATTAAGAAACTGATAAAGTAAGATCTATAGTAAAAGCTGAATGTCCATGGTATGTTTAGTCGAGGGGGTGGCCTTCAACAGAGAGTGACACAGGCTGCGACTCAGGCCGCTGCTAATGCCGCTGTGAACGAGCTGATGGACGCGTTCAGGATCAAGTAAATAAACGCTGTGTTGTAGCTTTCTTATAGTATACTTATCCTTATTTACAACGTCTCCCCCCTCATGGGTATATTCTGTATTACTAATACATTGCGCATTGTTAGACGATAAATTTAACGAGAATGAAATCGAAGAAATTCATCCAAACGTACATATTTTGTTTGCTTTAAGAAAAGGAAATTTTGATGGATATGCGTGTAACAAGCTCTTAACGTGCACGCACTCACACACATGCGCGATATGTGATGGAACTATAAACTAAATTAATAATTGATGCCTTTTTAAATTGTATTGTTATATACGTACGCGTGTCCACATATTTATTCATTTATTATCACACATACAAATAATGTAGAAAATAATTGTATAAAGTAATGTCTGTATATTTGTAAGGCATTAAGTATATAAGCATTTAATTTTTAAACACAATTCTTCACAATACTTATATATCTAAGCCTAAGGAAGATTATTATTCACTCATTGCTAGAAGCAAATAATTATATATATATACCTTCACGCATTATAGAGCAATAACATTTATTGTACAATTATGTACATGAAACTGCTTGTCCGAGGCATGTATGTAATTGAAACAAAACAAAACAAAACACAAAAAAAAAGAAAAGCAAGAAATACTTCCAATATGATAAATTCATTTATTCTGATATAATAATAGTTCCAATACATTTTAAAACATATCTAATTCTAGAATATGTATATATATATATATATATATATATATATATATATATTTATTCTGTTTATTGAGAGATCTTCTAAAATTTATCAAAAACAGATTACGATATGGTATATTATAATAATATCGATTAATCCGAAGAAAATGGAATACTTATACAAAGCACTCCTAATAAATTGCTCGTTAAATGTATCTTAGAATATTTAACAGAAAAAGAAATATAAAATATATATATATATTTTATATATAATTATATATATATATATATATATATATATATATATATATATATATATATATAATTAGGAGGCACGTTTAACTCATTATAAGAGTACTCATGAAAATGTCATGCTGTTGGAAAGAGTTGAATATCTTTTAAATATGTTATAAAGATCGATTTTTCGGAAAAAAGAAAAAACCATGAATTACGATTAATCATCGTATATTATAGAATGTCTAAATCATCATCTTTATGATACATGAAATTTCTTTACTCTCTCTTCTCTTTTTCTTTCTCTTTATCTCTCTTTTTTTTTCTCTCTTTCTCCTATTACATTGACCGCACTTTATTCGTTATAAATTTATTAATGGGTGGACGGTTGATTTTATGTAATACATGGTTGGGTATAGTAAACATACGACACGATGATTAATTATCAATCCATATGAAATTATTATCGCAAATAATAAATGATAAAAATTAAAAAAAAAAAATAAAAATAAAATAAAATAAAAAAACATGTCGCTCAGACATAGGATGTGATATAGTGTAGAACGCTTTGAGAAATTTGCATGAAATTCCTGATTCGCGGATTTTTTTCTTTGAGAATAGTCGTAAATAAATAAATAAAGTAGCTCGCATTTTCGATTGAGAATACAATAAGCATATTCGTTATAATGTAATTAATGATATATATATATATTTTTTTTTTTTTGCGTATGTATGTGTATATATATTATGTATACATATATATATATATATATATATATATATATATATATATATATATATATATATATATAAACACATGCGCACACGCATCACATAGCAAGCATTCAGGAGCTGTATGTGGAAATATTGTATATGTTGTATTTGGAAATATTTGTTGTTTCTTATGCTCCCCGATGTTTTTTTTTTTTTTTATGATGAAATTTTTTGATTTGATGAAATATGTATATATATAAAAAAAAAAAAAGGAAAAAAAAAAGATCACACATATTTCTATAATGGACATGCACTCGCTTTTTCATAAGAGTGATGTGCTTCGGCCGTTGTTATATCTTATCTCTTATGAGTATTTTTGGACTTTATATAATGATACAATTTACAAATCACCATGCTAAAAATAAATAGCAGCAAATAATATATCAAGTGTCAATGTTAATAGGCCTAATGATAATGTATATGATCACCAAGAAATTTATCGCTTTTCAATATCAAAAATATATAAATGATGTCTATCTACGTATATATAGATGATATTTGACATATAGCGTAGCATTGATTGAACACACGCGTCCTAAAATTATATGAATAAGCCGAAGCACATCGGAATTATATAAGCTTCTATGTATTAATGCTTGAAACTGCTCGTATATAAATGCTTCCTTACGAGCAATACACGAACACATACACACACAAAATATTAATACCTGAGTGAATATAGTATATATTAATCTTTAAGAGAGTCAAAGAAAAGAAAAAGAAGAACGTTAAAAAACAAAGATTGATATATTTGTTTTGAAAGCAACCACGACTAATATTATTATTATAATGCTCTTGTACAGTGTAACGTAATAACTGGTTTAATCATTCCAAGGATTAAAAAAACATCAGAGTGAATAGTTCGTGATCTAATTAAGATAAATAACTCTCCATTATTTATATGGTCATTTACTGTTGTTGTTATTATTATTATTATTATTATTATTATTATTATTATTATTATTATTATTATTATTATTATTATTATTATTATTATTATTATTATTATTATTATTATTATTATTATTATTATTATTATTATTATTATTATTATTGCTATCAATTTCGTTTTAAGTATCTATTTTCTAAGTCATTTGCTCGCTTAAATCATATTTTAAGATTTCTTTATGATTTTAATTAAATAACAAGTTCCTTTTATGCTATTTTCCTCATTACGAGAGTATAACAGATCAAAAAGTAAAAAGCGTTGAAATAAAGTTATCAGTCTTTTATGGACTATAGTATTTCGATTGGACATATCAAATATTAAACGTAATACGTGTTCATCATTAGTTCATTATTAGTTCATCATTAGTTTACGTGTTGGATTTAGTTTCTTATCTAATTTATTATTATTACACATATATATATATATATATATATATATATATGCTTGATGGAATTCTCTGTTCCAGCGAAAATCTCTTTCTTCCATTAAGTTGAATTATCATACATAAGAGAATTTCTTGAGAAGTAGAAAAAGAATCCATTTTATATAGACATTTTTAGAATGTTATTTCGGTGAATCAATTAATTTATTTTTTAATCAACGAATTATAAGCTAAGGCTTATTAATATAATTTTCAATAAATAGATTTATACAATAATTACTTATATTTTAATTAAGTAAAAAAAAAAAAACAAAGAAAGAAAGAAAGAAAGCAAGAATTCTCGCATCAATTAAAAAAATGTATTAAACTTCGTACACATCGTCCAATTGCCAAAATTTTCTACATTTTACTTTTGGCCAAAAAGTTTATTATTATTATTATTATTATTATTATTATTATTAATAATAATGCATAAGTGAAACTAGTAATTAATTATTCAAAAGTTATCTTATAGAACGAGAAAAAGGAACGTTCTTAAAAAATATGAATCCAATACTTGTCTTCCTTCGAATATTATATATGTATATCTTATTTATAGTTTATATTATAAAACAAACAAAAAAAATCTCTATCTACAAGAGATATCTCGATTCGAGAAACGTCCTTCGAATATTCAATATTTACATTTAATCAATTCATTTAACATTGCAATTTAATAACCAAACCATTTTTTTAGAATACTAATACGAAGCTTGATTTATAATATCTCTTGTGCATTATACCAAATCGTGCCGAAATATATTGGCTTATAATTAGTAATCAAAAAAGGAAATGTTAATTAAACGTTACATCTTCGTGTTAGGACATTATTATTAATAAACAAATTAATAAAAAATCGTTAAGAAAGAAAGAAAGAGAGAGAGAGAGAGAGAGAGAGAGAGAGAGAGAGAGAGAAGGAGAAAGAGAAATTAATGCACGGATTAAAACATTTTGTAAGATCATTAGACGGATAACGCGATAGCAAAACATTTAGCCTCATTGCCTTGTAAGAAAAAATTAATCTACGAATGTTCTATATCACATTAATAGCTTAAATATTTTCAATTGAAATAAATAAAGAGTTCGTGAGAGAAAGTACCTCGAGGAACTTAAATATTATACCTTTGAGCTAATTAATCATATGTTATTTTTTTATTAAGGACAGGAGGACAGTCTGTTCTAACAAGAGGGATAAATGAATTTTTACGATTTACTTATGTTATCCAAATATTATTCATACATTTTGATAATCTTACTTTTTCTACATATAATTTTATCTTTTTTATCGTATAGTTGCGATTTACAAATATTATTTACGAATAAAGAAAAATTAATAATATTACGAATTAAGACATTCGTTAAAACAAAAAAATACATATATATATATGTGTGTGTGTATATATATACATATATATTTAGAAAATATGAAAATAAAAGAAAAATTAGAAAGACCGTTGTCGTTTGCAAAGACGCGAGGAATTCTTTGCTACACATCCTCTATTACATAGAAATGCTTAAATTCAAAAATGTGATAGGCACGTAATTAATGATACACTAAAATAGATCATTAATCATATATTATTTATCTACGCGTTATCTCATACTTTAGAGAATGTAGGCTAAGCGTGTGCAATAATATTAGAAATAATATCTTGAAATTGAGAAAAATTAAAATGGAAATAGGTCAATAAATCAATTGCATACGATTTGTATGATAATTATTATTATTGTTCTATTAACAAAACGGCGAAGTAACCTTCAAAGGATATGGAAGAACAAAGAGGAAAAAAAGAACGACATTTGTTTTGTTTTTCTTTCTTTTTTCTTTCTTTTCTTTTTTTTTTTTTTTTTGGATTCTTATAAAACATAATTTACTTAAGTACATTTTCTTACATAAAGACAAAAGAAGAAGATGGAACATTGCTCGCGAATAAATTATACCGAATGTTAAAAGGTTACTTTGTTAATATTTCTCAAAAAAAAAAAAAAAATAAAAAAAAAAGAAAAACGAAAAAAGACATTATAAAAATACTCTACTGTAATGATGTATGTACGTATACGTGTTATGACACACGCGATAAAAGAAAAACACATACACAATTTTTTTGAAATATAAATGTGTATATAGGAAATGATGTTATAAAATATATATATATATATATATATATATATATATATATATATATATATATATTGTAAAAATTAATAAGAATTAAGAAAGAAAAAAATAAGATTCTTATGCGAGCGTTGAGGCACGCATTTCTGCTGGGGAACTAAAAGAAAAAAAAAAAACAAACAAAAACTCATAAAACTAAAACTTCACTCGACATTAAGTATCATAATCAAATTATTTTAACATTAACTATATTATTTATTACTCCCTTATGCAGGGATGCGTATTCGCGTTCTGTGTGTATTTTTTCGTCATAAAACCTCATACTTAAAACTATCGAATATTTCTTTCCAAGCTTCCAGGATATAATGTTCGCGAAGTAATATTAACAATGAATGTAGTAACTTCGTCGATTTGAAAGGACTCTCTTGTTAACATATTCATTAATCGTTAAATCATATTTTTATATTGATAACGATGTTGTATTAACAAAAAAAAAAACGAAAGTCCTTTCAATAGCATTCATCTTGCTTGTGTGTTTGTTTTTAAATATCGCATGGTTACGTTTTAAAAGTATTTAATTTTACATTAATTTCATATATATCCTATTCAATATAGTCCTATTCAATTTCATATAGCTGAACCAAGTGCGCTATCTTTTCAAATCAATAATAATTCATGGCCTTATGTTAAATCATCTTTAGTACGCATTATCATTTATAATCTTTTATTTTATATATATTATATTATTATTATTATTATTATTATTATTATTATTATTATTATTATTATTATTATTATTATTATTATTATTATTATATATAATTATAATCTTTTATTCTTATATAATTTTTCTCTTTATCTTCTCATAGTACTAATGTATGTTGCTATCTCTGCTTTTACGATTATCTCAAAGCTTAATAATTTGATATATTCAGAGAACAAAATCCGATAATTTCTATTCGTCCGTATGAAAGATATCTTGAATTATAGCTTTAATTGCAATGGCGGATTTAGCTTTCAAGAGACTCAAAAAATTAGAAATTTTTAGGATCTTATTAAAATAAATAAATATTTATATATATATATATATTTATTTATTTATTTATTTATTTATTTATTTATTTTTCATTTCAACTGTTAATGCAAATGATGAAATGAGAAATACACTGTCTAAATTCGATAATAATCATTAAAATATAAAAATAAAAATTCTATATATATATATACTGGCTATCAGTTAATTAAAGTTAAATTTTAATTAATTAAAGTTAATTAAGTTAAATTTATTATATAATATAAATGTTTATATTACCGTCTGAAAACTCATGTTTTATGAGACTCAAGGCGATCGTCTGTGCGTAAATCCGCCACTGATAAATTGTATCAAACCAGTCTTTTTGTTTCTTTTTTTTCTTTATTTTTTTTTTTTTTTATTCTTCTTCCTTTTATAAATTGTTGATATCTTTTAACCATTTACTATAAATTCTACCTCTTTATCTATCGTTTTTTCTTTCTTTTCTCTCTCTCTATCATGCTTATAAGTGATTAGAAAACGAATAAGTATTCATGATATATGTATGTTGTAGGCGTCCCGTACCTAATATTCCTCCCCGTATTCCTGATAGACCGTATTCCGGCCGACTAAACTGAGATAATGCAACATCAACAAAGGACATCGTTGTAATTGCGTTCAAGGAGAGAAGGACAAATCCTCTCCCATGGATCGCGAAACAAGAATGGATAGAACTGTGTTAGATGAGGAAATGTGGACGGACAAATATGAAGAAGATACGATGAAACTAACACCTTCCAATGGATACGTGAACGAAATTATTATCAAGGTTATATAATATGTATTTACTATTCTCTCCTCCAGATCATCGAATTTTTGTAAACACAGATTTCGTTATTACGTATTTCCAAAGGATAGGAGAAAATGTCAGGAGTCGTTGGAGAACGATCAGTATTATTAATAGCGTTGAATAATCGAAGATAAATCGAACGTAACTCATTTCTTTCTTTAATATCATGATATAATCCTAAATGACAATCATATGTACTTTCTTTTTCATTTCTATTTTGTTTGTTTGATTTTTTTTTCTTTCTTCCTTTTTGTTTTTTTTTTTCTTTCCCCTTACTATATTGGTATTATAAATAATATTGTATCTTATCTATAAGATCACAATAACGTGTTTCTTTATTCGCAGCAGATGTTTCTCTTTTCCCTGAGATATATATATATATATATATATATATATATATATATATATATATATATATGTATATAGGTCCAGAAAAATGTGTGGTTTTTTTCTTTTTACTTCTTTTTTTTTTCCTTCTTTCTCTTCCTATATACAAAAAAAAAAGAGGAGTACTATATGCAGAGAGACAGAGACAGAAACAGAGAAGAGAGAGAGAGAGAGAGAGAAAAGAGAAATAGAGATAGAGAAAGGAGTAACTCGATTATACCTCGATTACCTCGATATTAGAATCGTGTTTTTAGGAAGATTTTCTTCCTTTGGTGCTACGAAGAATAATAAATAAAGAAGAAAAGTGAGCACCAGCAGCATTCCAAAACACATTTATTGTCGAAATAGAACTTCAACCATGAAAATACTACTCTCTTTCCGTTTTTTCCATCCCGTACTAATTTATTTAATTTGAAACTTCGTATCGATGCCATTTTAGTAATTCTTTTAAGCTTCGATTAAGATAAAATAATTTAGATAATTTGTATAGAAACAACGAATTTAGAACAAATTCAACGGCGGTGTGATACATAATAGATTAATTTTAGATATACTTGAACTTTAGTCTTATTAATTTTTTTTTTTTTTTTTTTTTTTTTTACAGTACGCACAACGTTGACAGTTTGTATGTATTTTTTATTTGTTATTGTTATATCTTGATATTAATTCGTGGCGGCTGTTGTATCTGTATGTGTGTTTTTTTTTTTTGTATTGGAGGGGACGAATGTTTGTACGTATGTTGTACGTGCATATATATATATATATATATATATATATATATATATATATATATATATGTATGTATGTATATATAGCACATATATAAGGACAAGTAAAAACGCCAAATAAATTGTCGTGCGTTACCGAATAAGATTCATTAAATAAGTAAAAAAGCGTCGAAGTGGTATGATTGTGTACATAGTCAATTGAATTAATAGTATTACATGTACGTACGTATGTACGTTACACGTGCTAAGGAAAAAATGTTGTATTATGAAATTTTGGAAAGCTAATCCATTAGGAATATGCGACACTGACTGACGACAATTGTATAATATACGAAATAAATGATATTTAATACGGACGTATAAAATAGCCGCTTTTTTTAATTTTTGTCTACTTTAAACATCATTGATATTTCAAGACTTACTCGATATACCTTCTAATATTAAATATTCTTCAAACGAATAATAGAATCTTTTATAAATATCAAAATTCATATTCAAGGCATATTATTAACGCTCTCACTACTTTAACCGATAGATTGTAATAATAACACCATAATATGATAAGTCTATTTAAAGAAGACGGATCGATAGATAAATTCCCCCTTTAATGTGCTAACCGTTTTTAAGCGTATAACTTTACATATGAAATTCAAAATTAAATTATTTAATATTTCTTAAGCAATGAGAAAATTATTTAGATAAGCAACGTTTCGATCTTTGCAAACAGAAAAGCTTGAACATATTCTGCAAATTTTTTTCATTCAACAATTTTATAAATTTGCCAATAGATATGGAAATTAATATCGTAATTACCTCTAATACACGTTTCCTATAGTATAGAAATTTTTTTTTTCTAAATAAAGAATTTATTAACAATTAATTTGTATAACAGAAAAAATGAAGGAACAAACGGTCTCTTGTACAGGTACATTATTCGATAATAGATTTGTTTATAATTAATTCTATTATTTCTTTTACGCAATTAGAAGAGATTATTAACTTAAGAATTAATATATCGAAGAACCTTTAGATGTGTTCCCGTTATGCAATCGACTGGATATGTACATATAACGTATAAAAAATTAGAAATAGATGTTAATCATTTTTTAAACTTTCCATGTGTTTTGTAAGAGTTTCTTGTGACGTTTGTACAAATACCGTATTCATAGCTTCGTACGATTTATCCATCAACTCCTGCATATTGTCTTTGGTCAAGCCTTTCGTAGGAATTGGAGGTAAAATTGTAATATAGCTAGTACCTGGTATAAAAATATAAAAAAAATAAGATACATTAAATTATTAAATCGTATGATTAAAAATAATAGAAACAAATGAACGATATTTGATACAACATGAAATATTGAGAGAGAGAGAGAGAGAGAGAGAGAGAGAGAGAGAGAGAGAGAGAGAGAAAGAGAAAATAAAAGAAAGATCATCGTACCAGAACCAAATCTCTTTGATTTACTATTTAAGAAGAAATATTTCGATACGATAACCGGTAGAATCGGCACTTGCGATGTTATAGCTAAATGAAAAGGTCCTTTTTTGAAAGGTAACAATGTATTATCGCTATGTCGTTTTCCTTCTGGGAAGAATAAAACTTTCATCTAAAAAGAAATATTAACAAATATATCAAGTCGATATATAGATTATTAAGAATAAATATAAGTATATATCATAAAGAAAAAATTACTTTAGATTTTTGTATATATTCACACGTTGAATTTACAACCTTACGAGATTCTTCAACATTTCGTCTATCGATAAAAATTGTACCCCATAGCCAAGCAGCAAGACCGAATGGTCCAAAATATAAAATCTCCTTCTTAGATATAACGGTGCATCTCTCCATAACTAGCCACAATTGTGCCAATACTAGTGAACAATTGTAATACAATTAATAATAAGAATAATTAATACGATTCTGAGAAAAGATTTTTTTTTTTTTTTTTTTTTTTTTTTTTAATACCTTACCTCCCAAATCCAACATACTCTGATGATTTATCAAAACAATACAACCAGAATCATGAATAATATTTTCTTTCCCACGTACCTCGAACTTAATTCCTAATACTTTATTAGTTGATTTACTCAAAAGCCAAGCAGGTATTCTAAAAAAATATATATATATATAAAAGACTCTTTCGAAATATCGTTCTTTCGTTTTTTTCTTTTTTTCTTTTTGTTTTTTTTTTTTTTACAAATATAAACAATAATATATATATTTATATCGATCTTATTTTTATTACTTACAACGCATTTTTCCAAGATCCGATATTGAAGAACATAAATGGTAAACAAATGATTGTGAAGAATAGAGATTCTAATCCAAAAATTAAAAATTTCGCTCTGTATCTAAAGCTCTCATTTAGGGTGCATATCATTACCAATAGTAGAACTAGTGCTACTCCAATGCTAGTACAAGAAACACCTAACATCCTGAAAAGGAGACATTGATGATAGAGAGAAAGAGAGAGAGAGAAAAAAAGAAAAACAAGAAAATAATTCATTAATTAAAATGATTTATGCGTTTAAACACAAACACAATATATTATATACGATATAATTTTTAACTGATATATTGTTAATTGAAAAATTAATTAACCCACAAGGATTTCTTTTCTCATTCTTTTTGTTTTATTAAACAAAGTAAAAACCTCAAAATGAAATGATAAATATTTAAATTCAATATAGACAATTTAGCAAATTATCATAATGACATATAGAAGTATATTTCCTCTTATATGACTCTTTTTTTATTTTATAATTAATTCATTAATTATACAATTTTATTTAACATTATATAGAACGCACCGGAAAAAGCTATTTTGATATTCAAATTACATATTTTGAAGTCAACATTCAACATTTAATTAATTTCTTGTTTCTTTTTTTTTTTAGTTTTTATTTATATGTAAATCATATAAAAAGCTATATCTTTTTTTTTTTTATTTTGATAGAAAAAATAGTAGAAAAAAAAAAAATTCAAAGAGGATTATGTAAATAATCGTCTTTTTATAAATATTTATTGAATACTGTTGACTCTTGACATTGTTTTACATCCATTAATAATTTATCACATTATACTTAGTAAATTTAAAAATTATAAATAAAAAATTACATAAAATTTTCATTAAGTCAAAGTCTCTAATTTTTTATTTGTTTATACAATATATAATTATTAATTAAGTATATAACAAATAAAAAAAATTATTTACTTATAAATAGTACTTTATCAAAAAAAAATCATGACATAATTTTCATTAAACAATATTAAATAATTTATTATGTAAATTTTTAATTGCATTCCATTTTATATTAGACGAAGATATACGGATTGTAAATATCCTCCAATAAAATATAAAAAATATATATATATATATTTTATATTTATATATATTTTATATATATTATATATTATATATATATATATATATATATATATATATATATATATATATACAACGTATAATATGCGCAACAAGGACTACCATTTAAAATTTTAAATATCTTAAGGAAAAATTTAATCTTTAAATTATTAATGAAAAGAACAAAAATTGAAAGAAATCGTCAGATGCAATTAAATATTCGGAAGATTTCCAAAAAAATCGAAAAATTAACTAATATGTCATATATATAATATATATATCGTTGTCTTAGACGTCAAACAACATTATGTAACGAAAGAAACAGAGAGAAAAAAAGCAGAAGAAAGATAAAAAAAATTTGATTTTTTTGAACGATAAAAGATTTGATTACATTCTAACTTAATGTCAAAAATATATTGAAAAATATTGACAGGTAAGTTCAATTTTATCGATCTAATTTTATATTATTATAAGCTATTAAGAATTCTCAAGTCTTATAAACGTAATATAATTTTAAATGCAGAAGTTTTTCTTTTAATATTTAATATTTTCGTGTAAGTATTCTTCTTGCTCGTTACTTTATTATTATCGAAAATAATAATAAAATGAAAATAAAACATGAGTGCTTATCTTGGCAAACTTGTTTTCGAGAATATTCAGGTTTTTCTTTTTTCTGTTCTTTTTTGTTCCTTTTTCTTTCAAAAAAAAAAAAAAAAAAAAAAATAATAAAGAAAAATATCATGGACAATGATAAAGAAAAATAACAACGGCAAAAAGAATATTGCTAATAAATTATCCCCTCTCTCGTGCGACACAATTTGAATTTTTGCGATCAAGACACAATTTGAAATTTACACGATAAAGAGATAACGTTGTTATGCATTTCGTAAATACATTTATTATAAAATATATTATCTTCCTATTTTTGTTTTACAACTTTTTATTTATAATTTATTGTACATCATTATATTCGCGATCATTCTGGAAAAAAGAAAAGAGAAAAATATATATATATAAACGTATAAACGTGTTTCATTTTAATAAATCATTTGAGAGAATACGATAATCGATCGTTCTCAAAGATGATTTATTTTAGAGGAAAAAAAAAATAGATTCATTTTTATATCAGTTGTTGAATAATGTACTTTTGATACTTCGCGCAATATTGATAAAAAAAAAAACGTAGTATCCCTTTCGTCCCTATCTATAATTATCAAAAAATAACACAATGTACTCACATGTCAAAGATCTTTGATGGTTTATAAAAATTATAATAAATCTTTGATATTTTAGTTAAAACAATTGATAAAATTTAAATATAAACAAATTAATTTTCAACGAACAACGAACAATAGCTTAAGTCTCACTGAAGGTACAGAACACGTGCACGTCTTTTATATCGAACGTTCGTCGTACGTAATTTTTGTTCTCTTCCCCTCTCTCTCTCTCTCACTCTCTCTCTCTCATTCTTTGCCCCACTCTGTCGCTCTTTCATCCCTCTTTCTCTTCCCCTCTCTCTCTTCTCCTCTCTCCATCTATTTTTCGTTCGTTGATATCTCATATGCAACAAATGTTTTTGAAACAACGATCGAAGAGATATCGGCGGTTATATTAAAAACTTTATTTCTTGTTTTTAAACATCAAAAATAATAATGAAACGATTTATATATATCAATGGTTATGAAATCAAATTCATGAAATTTATGAAAATTATACTCGGAATTTTCAATGATAGCAATTAAATAACATGAAATATATCTTTGTTGATATTTTCCGATTTGTATGATCGTTGTAATGAATTTTTTTTCTTTTTTTTTTTTTCTTTTTTTTTTTTGGTAATTAAATTTGTAAATAAAAATCTACGCTCAGTTGTAAACTTGCTATATTAATGTTCGAACTTTCTTCCACTTTGTTTATTAAGAATCCTCATAAATCAAATAACAAAAAATTTTATTTAATATTAAAAAATATAATAGCGATGGTAATTTCAAGTTGTGCAATTTTTTGATATAGAAGAAAAAATTAGTAAAGTATATAAAGATCGATTTACATAACCCAATCATCTTGACAAAGAGATAATTGTACCTATGTACTATTATTTTACACAAATGATATTGTATTAAAGGAATTTTTATTCATTGATGACGTACAAACAGGTGAGAATCAATGTTATGAAAATAAATGAATAAAAAAGACATTTGCCGAGGCAACACAATATACTCTAACCTCACTATGCGATTATGACGGAGGCATTTCGCCTGTAAAGTAATTACAAATTTGCATACGACCAATATTTAAACGTGCCATTTAAACAGTGTCTATTTTTGTATATTTATAGATAAAAGAATCGGATAAACCGATTTATAAATTTTGTTGATATAAGCAAAATTGAATAATCTGTGCTTGATCTTTTATATAGTAAAGCTTATTATGCTGCTATAAAATAGTATTTCTTATGACTAATGTTATATAATCCTATATAAAATACTTATAAATATTTATTATTTGTTAAAATAATAATAAATGAATATTTTATTTATTCATGTTTTATCTCTATATCATAGAGACAGAATACATAAAAATTATTGATAAAAAGTAAGAAACAAGGAATCAAATACAATGATGTATGAACAAACTTCTTTAATTGATAAAAATGTTCCTTGTATTACTAATTTGTTTAGTAAAACTTTTCCTATAGCGATGGAAGAAAATTATTCTTTACCTAGGCCAGATTGTATGTTTAAAGAAAGTCCGTGGTATGTTAAAGAATTACAGATCTTGAAAGATCAGTTAAATGAGGTGAAAAATCGTTTAAATAGTTTTAATTTGGGTGAGTGGCATGCACATACAAGTAATAGAAATAAAGCAGGACAAGTACAATACCGTGTACGAAGAGATATCAAACCAGAATTAGTGACACAAGCGTGGTGTAAATTTTATGAAATATTAAGTTTTTTTGATGTTGTGCCACAAAATGAAATTATAAAAAACAATAATAGTTTTACTTCTGTACACTTATGTGAAGCTCCTGGAGCTTTCATAACATCGTTAAACCATTGGTTAAAAACGAATACTAGATTTAATTGGAACTGGATAGCTACGTCACTAAATCCATATTATGAAGGAAATTCATTATCTAAAATGATTAATGATGACCGTTTCATTATACATACATTGAATCATTGGTGTTTTGGCAAAGACAACACTGGAAATCTTATGGATCTGAAGAATTTAAATAAACTTGTAAAAATGGCAAAAGTAAATAATAATATATTATTGATTACTGCTGATGGAAGTATAGATTGTATGGATGTTCCAGGTGAACAAGAAACAGTTGTATCTCACTTGCATTATTGTGAAACAGTTGCTGCATTACACTTACTAAATGAAGGAGGAAGCTTTGTAATAAAAATATTCACTACTTTTGAGCACAGTTCCATATGTCTACTTTATTTATTATCTTGTTGTTTTTATAAAGTATTTATAACAAAACCAGCTACTAGTAAAGAAGGAAATTCAGAAACTTATGTTGTGTGCATGAATTTTAAAGGATCAGAATATATCGCACCTTATTTACGAACATTACAGAAATACTATGAATCTGGTCCTAGTGCAGCAATATTTTGCAGAAAAGATATTCATCCTGATTTTATAACAAAAATAATAAACTGCAGTCAGTTTTTCAAAGAGATACAAACATCTGTTATAATGAATAATGTAATATCTTTTACATCTAATGAAGAAGTTGATGATAAAATCATAGATGAAATAAAGATTATACAAAAACTTGTTGCAGAAAAATATTTGAAAGATTGCAACTTGAAGCCACTACCACCTGGCTGTGAAATAGTGGAGAAAGATGAATCAAGAAATACAGTTTTTATAAAAGTAGGTAGGAAACAATTATGTGAATCATATAATAAGCGTCGTGAAAAAGCAAACAAATCACCAGTGCAACGTTTAATAGAATATTGGGACGTAACAAAAGAAATCTTCAATGAAATATCAATGAGTAAATCATACAATGTAAGTTAATATTGATAATTTCTAATTGTATATTAATATATTTGTGTATATGAATCAAACCCCTTCTAATTATCAGAAAAATTCTATATTTCTTTATTTTGTAGTTTCAGTTTTCTGATGAACACATAATTTTAGAGTATTGCACAGGAAAACCATTCTACAAATTATTTAATTCAAGATTTTGTGATTCAAGAATTCTAAATATACAAATTGATTTAGAAAATATTTTGGATAAAATGCATTTGAAAAAGTTTTTCCCTTCTAATGAAGATACACACAATTTATTACAAGAATTACATACAACTTCGAATTACAAAATATTGTGTTTTCAATACACAGATATTTATTGTAATTCTAAAATTATTTCAAGACTTTGTCAACTATTACAAATGCTTGTATATGAAGACAATCTTGTGTTGATTGGTTATTCTTTATTGACGCGTTTAAACGTTAGTCTTCTATATCTTTTGAATTGCACATTTTATTCAGTAGAATTACAACGTCATGATAAAGTAGGATGTTTAATAATTTTGAAAAACTATAAAAATGATGCGAACATACTTAAAATTTGGAAGAAAATTAATATTACCGAAAATGCATTACGGACAAAAGGAAAAACTATTTTGTCTTTAATTCCTGTATCATGTTTATGTGGTAAGATATATTATTATAATGAATGTATTGTGCGTTTTCAAAAAAATAGATTAGACAATATATCTTCTTCTTTGTTTAGATTGGGCTGCATATCCTAAAATTGTGGAATGCAATCACTGGATTATTAAGACATATCTTAATTATCTTGTAAATAATGCAATGGAAAAGATTAATAAATGTTAGATAAATTTTTATAAAAAAAAAAAACACTTATATTATAAATATAATAATGTGTACTTATTAAAAATGTATATTTTTATTTTATTATGTATAAAGACTATTTAGAACCTATCATCTTGTTTTATATACATGCTTTTATAAAAAAATATATGTTAAACAGTATTAATAAAAGTATTAATATGATATTAACAATATAATTGTTTGATTTAATTAACATCAATAAAATAAAATGTATACAATATATGAACGTCTTCATGTTTAATGTATTAAGCATTGACCTACATTTCTATACTTGGAAAGGTGGACATTTAGAACAAACTTGAGAAACATGAAAAAGAACAGTTTTTTATCATAAGAAGAAAAACATAAGATATAAGTTTAAAATAGTTTTAATATATATATAGTAGTGTAAGCCTCGGCAGTCTTTTAATTTAATGTAAGAACTAGTGATATATATTAATATTCATTATTGTCTATTTATATATTTTTTAGATACGAATTAATAATCATAATGAAGTGTCACGCGATATTTAATAATATACGTACATTTTCTACTGAAAATATTATACCAAAAGTATGCATTGTTGGTGCAGGACCAGCAGGTTTTTATGCTGCTCAACAATTATTGAAGGTAAAAATAGATAACCATACATTGTTAAAACATAGACTAGATTTATAATATCTAAAGTTTTATTTTAGACATCAAAAGATATTAGAGTTGATATATTAGAAAGACTACCAGTCCCATTTGGTTTAGTGCGTTTTGGTGTAGCGCCAGATCATCCAGAAGTGAAAAATGTTATTAATACATTTCATAAAACTGCTATGAATCCACGCGTTCAATTTATTGGTAATGTTAATGTTGGAAGAGATATTACAGTTAATCAATTACAAGAAATATATCATGCCGTGCTACTTGTAAGTAATACGGCTAGTTTATATATATATATATATATATATATATATTGTTGTACAATATTTTTTATTAATATTTCTATGTAGTTGGTATTATTGTATTTGATATTACAGACTTATGGAGCAGAAGAGGATAAATTACTTAATATTCCTGGAGAGGATTTAAGTAATGTAATATCAGGACGGCGATTTGTAGGATGGTATAATGGTGTACCAAAAGATAAAAATTTAAATATAAATTTAGATGTAGAAGAAGCTGTTATATTAGGTCAAGGTAATGTGGCAATAGATATTGCAAGAATTCTTTTGACTTCTATTGATCATCTTAAGGTATGGACTTTTTTATAAACTATATATATATGTGTGTTCAACAAATTATTTTATATCATTTCTTATCTTATGATTTCTTTAAAGTGTACAGATATAACGACACATGCACTGGAACATCTTTCAACAAGTAAAGTGCGTAAAGTTCGATTAATAGGAAGAAGAGGTCCATTGCAAGCTGCATTTACAATTGCAGAATTACGAGAAATTTTAAAACTTGAAAATTGTAAAACATTTTGGCGAGCAGAAGATTTTAATGGCATAAATGAAATTGTTCCTATGTTAACAAGACCAAGAAAACGATTAACGGAACTTATGTTGAAATCCCTAAATGAACAATCTATAAATTGTACCACATTTAAAAAAGAACTACATCCAATATTTCTAAGAAGTCCTATAGAATTTCTTGGTTTTAAAAATGTTGAAAAGATAAAGTTTTCAGTTAATAAACTTGAAGGAGATAACATAAATTCACAAAAGGCAAGACCTACAGATGAAATGGAACAAATATCATGTGGTATTGCTTTTCGAAGCATTGGTTACAGATCTGTACAAATAGATAAATCAATACCATTTGATGATAAAAAAGGTTGCGTGAAAAGTGTTGGAAAAGTAAAAGAAAATCTTTATGCTGCTGGTTGGGTTGCTACTGGACCTGTTGGAGTAATATTATCTACAATGACTAATGCATTTCAGATTGCTTCACTCATAAGTAAAGAACTTTCAATTAAAGAAAATAAGCCAGGTTCTGAAGGTCTTCATAAAGTTCTTAATTTAAAGAATATTCCTACGGTATCATATAGTGGCTGGGAGAAAATAGATCAAATAGAAAGACAGAGAGGTAAAGAAATGGGAAAGCCAAGAGAAAAAATAATTAATATATCAGAAATGTTGAATATCGCTTTGAATTAACATGATTATTTCTTATTAAAATATATTGAAAAATAAAATAGAAATGTACATCTAACTATATCTCTGCACTGTATATCTTTTTATTATAATTACACATATATTCTTATTATAAAAGATATAAATATATAATATATTAAATATTTGATAAATAAATACCGTTATTAAGGCTATTTACTATCCCTGGATTTATAATTTTACTTGGCTTTATAAATTTACGCTATCAATAAGAAGTGTAAATCTAAACCGATTTTGATGAACAAGATCTCATTTTAAATACGAAGGTTTAATCTAGGACATACATTTCTTGACTTTTTGAAAAAACTTTATTTTCTTCAAAAAAAATCGTGTTAAAAATATTATTTTTCCAGAATGGTTTAATGTTGCACGAATAAAAAACTTTCAAAAATTCGAAAAAGATATGTCCTAGACGAAATATTCGTCTTTAAAATGAGACCTTGTTCATTAAAATTCGTCAAAAATTACGCCTGTTCACATTGTTGGCGTAAATACTGTTTTCGACGTTTTTCATGTAAAAAAAATTTTGTACTGTGGCGTCTTTCGAAATTTGCAATACTAGGGAAGAAGTTTGTACACCCACTACTGATTTCTATATCACGAAGATTAATATAAGATTAAATGTCACAAGAATTTTTACGTGCGAGGAACTTAAAATAATTTTAATATAAGATTCCAATACTTAAAAAATTTTTATCTCGGGTTGATTGATCTTGTGCAATATAAACATATTCTGTTTTTTAATTAACTTCTTTTCTTTCTCCAACTTCTTTTTTTATTTCATATTCCTTTCCTTTCTCTTCTTCTCTTCTTTTTTTCCATGGATCATCGAGGAATCATCGAGTGATAGATTTATCATTGATTTTTTATGTAAAAATATGGGATGAATAGGGAGAACACTCACGCGTGTGTCGGTGGGCACAAGCGTTAAAAATCTTATCGGGAACTTAATTTTATTTGCTTGAAAATTCGATTAGATTATCTCGCGAAAGTGGATTCTAGAATATATGGCATCGTTATCCCGTGGGTCTCCAAATGCAGCAACCTTTATTTGATAAGACCTAGGTCGGTATTACTTGCAAAGTCTAATTGTAAATCATGTAATACAAGTACTACCGAGCGAATGGCTGTGTATTTCAAAATCATTTCTTTTTTATCTCAACTGAATTTTAAAATACTTATATTATATATTATTAATCATACTTCAGTAAGTAAATAGATGAAATAGAATTCTAAAATAATTTCTTAAAAGAACATATAAAAAACATTAACTCTAATTAACGATTTTATTTTATATTTAAAGTAACGGGTTTATTTATTCTACTTTAATTCAATGCATATTTTTTATTGCTCGTTATGCTTCTTAATATTATCTAAATTCAATAAAACATAGAAAATAAAAAATGTTATATAATAATAATTATGGATATATAATATAATACAGAAGTAGCGTGTATGAACGGATAAGCTTGTAGTCGAGATAATTTTTATTTATAGGTATTTATTATGTGAAATTCTCAAGTGGGGTCTTTTGGCACATGGTAAGGGCAGTGTTCTTATATTACATTTGTAATTCATATTTTGTCCATACTTGTCGCTAAAGTCACATATGATACGAACAAAAAATGGTGAAGACAGATTTAATTAAAAATGATTGAGAATGGATTTAACAAAATAATTTTTAAAAATTTCTTAGAAATGTTTAAGGTTATATTCTTGAGTTATAATCGAAAGTTAATAATAATTAATATAATGATAAACTGCAATGTTTATATTGATAATTTTAACTACCAATAAATATATTATTACATGGAAACGAAAGAAAAGAGATAATTAAAAAACAGGATTCTGTTATTATCGAACTCTTCTCGGTCAATAAAACAGGAATCTACTATATTCTAATTTTAGAAAATTATAAGTATATTCAAAAAATTCAACATGGTTATGCTTTAACTCATTTAAAAAAGGCATATTTTAGAAAGTACAAGTTAGGTATTCGCATAATGTTAGATATTTCAATTGTTGAAGGCATACATCTATATTATATGACTTAGAATGTTAGTGTGACATAAAAATTGCTCATATGCAGTTAGACATTGAATGTTTTACTCTGAACAATGTATATATATATATGTTCATGAAAAATGGGCGCTCAGATATGAAGAGCTTATCGTGCATCATAAATGTTCCATACATCAGCTTCGATTTATTAGCAATGATTTTTATCCACGGAAAGTACATTATTATACGAGCGTGTCAAAACGAAAGAATTACACATTTTTTCTTATTGCCATTGTAATTTCATTGTGCAATGCGTGAATAACAAAACATACATAAAATATACATTATATTAACTTTCTCATTAATTTATAATGGAGCAATTTTTAAATGTGTTGATCATCGATTGTATTTTTTAGCATAAAAGTTAGAAAGTAATATACTTACAATATGAATTTACGAGAACCAAAAAAGAAACAAAAGGCAAGAGTACAAAATAAATCTCCTCTACCAATTGCATTAAATGAAGCAGAATGGGTTGTTTATACAGCTTATCTTACAGACATTGGATCTTGCATTACTGATTCAGATGAAATTACAGCAGTACATTCCATGGTTAGTCATTATCTCTAAAAAAGAAAATTTATTTTTAAGCTTATAAAATATATATATATATATATATATATGCTTCATGATATATTATTCGATCAATAATATATTGTGAAATATAAAGACAATTTTTAATTTTCTTTTCTTTACTTAGGGATTTTTTGGTAAGGGTTCTCTATCACGAAGCTATCCATCATTTGGAAAAGCTCGATATGGAGCCCCACCTCTTATTAGAAATAGGCAATGGGTTCGTCGACAAGAGTGGTTACAAGAAGTTAAATTACTTGACAATGAATTCTATAGAGATAATAGTCATAATGAAAACTCTATAAAATCTATGACAAATGATAATTGTGTTGGTGATGTATCAAATCAATCTACAGATACAAAGAAAAGAGAAGGTATACAAATTTTTAAATTAAGAAGCCATTAAAGAAAAGATAACTACTATATTATTTTACTTTATATTAATTCCTTTGATTCAATAATAGAACCATTCAATAATGAAAAAAAACATGAAGAACCAGATATCATGGAAATTGATATGAATATACCTAATATGCCAAAAAATAAAGACAGCAAACAAATAATCAATGATAATGAGTTCTGTGAAATAGTTCCTTGTTCTTCTGAAGAAGATGTATGTGTAATTATTAAACAATCTAAAAAAGACATTGACAAATCGGTTGTTAAAGAAAGTGATGAAAAAAATTTAGAAGATCAACATATAGATTTGAATAATCCAGGCAATCGTAATTCAGTAATAGCAAGTATGCATATTGAAAGAGGGAAAAATGATATACAAGGAAAGTTATTAATTCTTCCAGACAGTGATTCCGAAACAGAAAATTATCTAGAAAATATTAAACCAAGAATTGAATCTGAAAGCTTTCCAGTCAGGGAATCTCTACATATGACTTTTGAAGAAACTTTTTTCCTTATGTTTGGTTTAGGTTGTCTGCGACTAATTCATTTTGATAGTACTTTAATGGATATTAATAGTGCTTGGTTATATTTTTGCAAGGAGGATAAAAATTTTATACAAAAATATGTTGTATACCATTATTTTCGAAGTAAGGGTTGGGTAGTTAAACCAGGCCTTAAATATGGAGGAGACTTTTGTCAGTATTACTTTTTTTTATATGATTTAGGCAAATAACTTTATATATTCGATATTTTAAATCATTATCTAAAAATTTTAATCATTTTAGTATTGTACAAACAAGGACCACCATTTTATCATGCCTCTTATATAGTAATAATAGATGTTGTGGATGCAGATTTATTGACTATAATTCCCAGTAAATGTATTCGAAAGATGACCTGGAGTAACTTATTTGGATTAGATCGCCTAGCTGAAAGTGCTGCTAAGGTAATATATATAAGTAATGAGTAAAAAAGTTTGAATACCTATAAAATTATTACTATGAACTTTAGATTATTATGTTATTAATAACATTCATAATTGATTTCTCTATTGAGAAATACTAATTTTGTTAATAGGAAATATTATTTGCACAAGTTTTGTGGCCTTCATCAATATCTTTGAATTCTGGCCCTCCCAGTCCACATATGCTATCTGAATTCACAGTGAGAGAATTATTATGGAGGCGATGGAACCCAAAACAAAATCAAGATGTAATAATTGTAGAAGAAGAAGAAGATGATGAAGATTCGTGTTAAAAGCAGTCAATATATAATTTATTTAAAAATATCTGATTACAAAAATAAAAATCTGTATTTCTATCATTTGTTTTTTATAAATTAAATTTTACTTTATAGCAAAATGCAATTTGTATATGTTTATACTTATGAATAAACTCGTTTAATACTCTTTATTAAGTTATAAAAAGTCTTTAAGTATGTTAATGTATTGAATGTAATAAGTACCAGTTTATAATTACACAGAAATATTTTTTATTTAAAATTTTATTTCTATATAATTACAAATAATTCAATATTATTTATATTACATTATTGAGACTAAACAATATTATTCAATATTATTTAGTCTCGAAGAATTACTAAAAAAATATTTGCTTTAGTTATATTAAGTTATATTTTCTGATTTTTTTGGTATATTTGTTTTTCTAAATTCAGTTCTTTCTTGAAGGTATATTTCCTTACATTCCTTCTGAAAATCTTTATCATAAAACCATTTTTCTAAGCATTCTTTTAATTTATTATTTTCTTGTCTACATTTGAATATCATCATAAAATTATTTTCTTTACAACATTTTGTGAATTCTGTAAAATACATATATTATATAATTAAGAATACTAAAAAATTTATTGAACTCAGATTTTACCTTCAACTTGTGCCAAACATTTCTCTTTTCTTGTTCTATCTCGTATTACTTGTGGTATGAGTACATCTATTTCAACCTTTCTTAAAGTATTATCATCAGGATCACCTATATAAATGTATTATTATTATGTTTAATAGCTTAAAAAATAAAACTTATTAAAAAAAATACAATGAAAAAAAAATGTAAATTTGTTTAGATTTTTACAAGATAGAAAACATAATTTTCTTCTTGCCGTTTATTTGTAAATTTTATTAAGAATTAACCTATTACAAAGAAGAATTATTATATATGATACAGAGATAACCTCATATTTTTATTATAAAATATATATTAAAATAGAATAATATATGTGACAATTTCTATTATCACATCTACCTATTCCATACGGTCCTGTTCCATACTTCCGTGGAAGGATTCCTGACATCTTTCTTGTTTCGATTATTTAAATGTTCTCAGATTCGCTAAATATGAGTAAAGTTTTAAGATAGTTCCTTCCAGTTCCGCCATTCTAAGTATTCAATACGCCGCGCTGGTGAGTGTGCACATTTGAGAGTTGTCAGTTTATAAGAAATGATTGGATTATACTTTCTTTTGTGCAGTTGAATATAGAACTATACATCAATTATTTATTAACGTGAATTTGAATTATTTGGTATGTAATATGCTAAAATATAATATATATATAAAAAGAAAAATTTATACAACCAAACTATTAGTTAACCTCTATTATACTGTATCAATCTAGCTTACAATTTAAGAAATTTTTCTTATGTACTTATACAAGCTTTTTTTTTATTTTATTTAAATGTTTAAGATAAAGAAAAAATGGATAGACTTCTACGACTGGGTGGTGGTTTACCAGCTCCGTTGAATCAAGGACCTCCACCATCAGATGCACCTGTCGTTGATACTGCAGAACAAGTATTCTATTTACATTTTATTGTAATTCACTTTGTAATTTGTAATTCATTATTATCCTATAATTTATTATATATTTCAAGGTGTACATTTCATCACTGGCTCTTTTAAAAATGCTAAAACATGGCCGAGCTGGAGTACCTATGGAAGTTATGGGTTTGATGTTAGGCGAATTTGTAGACGATTATACTGTGCGTGTAATCGATGTTTTTGCCATGCCACAAACGGGAACGGTAATAATTAATGTATATTTATTTTTAACAGTAGGTTTAGTTAAGTATTAAATATATTTTTTCAATATTTAGGGAGTCAGTGTAGAAGCGGTTGATCCAGTGTTTCAAGCTAAAATGTTGGATATGCTTAAACAAACTGGTAGACCAGAAATGGTCGTAGGTTGGTACCATTCTCACCCAGGATTTGGTTGCTGGTTATCTGGAGTAGATATCAATACACAACAGTCATTTGAAGCACTTAGCGAAAGAGCTGTTGCTGTTGTCATTGATCCTATTCAATCAGTGAAAGGAAAAGTTGTTATTGATGCATTTAGATTAATCAATCCTAATATGATGGTAACTATCTCAAGAATAATAAAATTTTTATATAAATTTTACAAAATTTTTATATCTTTATAGGTTCTAGGACAAGAACCTCGTCAAACTACATCAAATTTAGGTCATCTACAGAAACCTTCTGTCCAAGCCTTAATACATGGGTTAAACCGTCATTATTATAGCATTAGTATCAACTATCGTAAAAATGAATTAGAGCAAAAGATGTTATTAAATTTACATAAGAAGACTTGGATGGATGGTCTCACTCTTGCTGAATACTCTGAACATAGTAGACTTAACGAAAATATTGTTTCTGAAATGCTTGAACTTGCTAAAAATTATAATAAGGTATATTCTATTGTTGTTTTCTTAATACACAATTCTATTTAGGATATAAAATACTATTGTAATGTATTATTTCTAAACTTGTAGGCATTGGAAGATGAAGAAAAAATGACACCCGAGCAATTGGCTATAAAAAATGTCGGTAAACAAGATCCAAAACGTCATTTAGAGGAAAAAGTTGATACACTTATGGCTACAAATATTGTACAATGTTTGGGAGCTATGCTTGATACAGTTGTATTCAAATAACTATTTCTTAAAATACATATTGAAATATGATCTTTAAAATAAATTTTTTAAATGGAGATACAAGTATATTTTGTATTCCTATGATTTATAATACAATTTTAATGTAAAGATATTTTTACAATTAATCCATACTTCTTATATAATATTGTTTTTATAAACTATAATCAAAATATTATTTTTAAAAACATAATACAATTCCCCGCTAAACATACAAAGTCCTTATTTTTCGAAAATAAGGCATAACAAATACATATATATTGAAACTTGCACAAACTTTTGATTGGAGCAAAAATGATTCTCACACTATTGCTATTTTATTGTCTCTATTTGAGTATACTTACTTCTCTATTTTTTCCAGATGTTATAATTCAAATCAGCAATATGCATATAAATTCTTCAGTTCTAGACAAAACAATATCATGGCATGGATAGTGTAATACAATAAAATTGAAGAATATGGTAGGAGTAAAAATTTGCTAAAGAAAAACAAAAAAGTACAGATAAGGAACTATTGGCTTTGTAAGTTAATTTTATACATCTCTGAACTAAAACGAAACTAAAATAATAAAATCAAATTGATAATTAGAAAGTTCTACTCAGTGTAAAAAATATTCAATTTACTATAGTTACTGAATTATATTAACCTTCAATGTAATAATTAGGTTAATTATGAAAATTGAAAAAATATGATACCTACAAATGTTTGTAGTAATTGTATTTTGTATGTATATACATGGAACAATTGCAGTAAAATACTAATTTTTTATAATCCTTTTTAAAGGACTGTTATAGTTACTCAATCAAACTATTTGTATATTACATCACAGAATATACATATCTTCAAATACATTAAAACATAGAGAATCTGATTCCGTATTATTGAACTTTGCATTGTATACAGTTGTTCGTTTCGTGAAAAAATTTATCTTACACGATAATATTTGTTTTTATAATTATACTCTTATTTAAAATTCAATGTCATCATAATCTGAATATCAAATTATTCTCATTAGTGTTAAATGATGACATCTTTTAAATAAAATTGAAAAAGACTAAAATGTTATAAAGATATCTTAATGGTATTTCTATACTGTTTGTGGGATTTTATGAATATTATTACAAAAGATTTCTTGGAATTTAAAAAAAAAAAAAAAAAAAATTAAATTAAACTAGCTTGAAAGTGCAGTTTCTTGTTCTTTAGCCTTTTTCTTTTTCTTTTTTTTCTTTTCTTCTTTTACAGATACATCCTAAAATACAAATTTGATTTATTTATTAATAATTTCACTAATCAATTAAGAAACTATTTTAATAATGAATTCTTCCTTACCATAGTTTCACCTTCTTTCTCTTCAATTTTTATAGAATCTTCATCTTCTATACTTTGTTTTTCCTTTTCCTTTTCCTTTTTCTTTTTCTTTTTATCTTTTTTTTCCTTCTTTTTTTCTTTTGGTGAAGTTATTTCGTGGTCTTCGGTTTCCTCTTTAACTATATCTTCAGTTACTGTACTTTCATATTTTCTTTTTTTACCAGCAATTTCTGTTACTCCATTATTTTCAGACTGCAAAATTATGTAAGTTATTAAATATTCGTTATATTTATATTATTTTTCAAATCACCATGGTAATATAGTATATTAGAAGTAGAGCAAATTACCTTAACATCAACTGTAGTAGAATAATCAGCATAATTCTGTAACCAATCAGCAGGTGTATTTTCATTTGGTTTACCATGTTTATCTAATTTTCCTTCAATTATCATTCGTTTTTTTATCGATGCTTTAGGTCCCAAACCCCATCTCCTTGGATATGCATCTCTTTCCATGATAACACGTTTAATTTTAGCTGCTACACCATGATCACAAGCAGTCATTGTGGGCGATGTCATTAATGCTATACCTATATATCAGTAACAAATTAAATATTAATTATGCTGAAACAATTGCTAATAATGATCGATTTACTTATAACACAAAGATATTATATTCTGTACGGCATTGCTATATTACTTTGAAACTAAATTTACCAAGTGCTATAGCTTCGCCTTTCGTTGTTACAATTACAATTTCTTGATTTAGTTCAATACCATCATCATACATCAGAATGCCTGGTAACATTATTTTGGCTCCATAACAAATTGCATTTACCTATTAATGTATTTTGTATAATAACATTAAAATATTTGTTTTTTATTTTTTTTTTTTTTTTTTTTTTTTTTTTTTTTTAGAAGTAATGAATACATACAGCACTGTCCTTGACAATTATCCTTTTATGATTTACAAGAAGTGCTTCCAATGGTTTTATTACTCTTCTTAAATAGGATTCATCTCCATGATTATCATATAACCATTGGGCATCAAGAATATCATGCATGGTCACCATATTATCTTTTTCAGATTGAATACCAGAACGACTTCTTCGTAAATCCTGCATTTGGCAACCAGTACCCAAGAAAAGCCCAAGATGAACACATATAGTCCTGATATATGTACCAGCTTCACAACTCATATGAAATACTCCCATATTGCGTTCTTCATCATAATCTAAAAATTTGCTATCATAGACAGTTCTAACACGCAATTGTCGTTTAACTGCAGATATAAGAGGAGGCCTTTGGAACAATGCACCACGTAATTTTTCTAATGCTTGATGTACCTATAATGATACGTATATATTGTAATTAATATATTTATAAAGGTTATATAGGTATATGAATTTTTATAAATAAATAGTAAATTTACTTTTTGAACACTTTCAGGTGCTGAATGGAGTTTAAATACTCCCACATATTCTTTTCCTGCTGACTGTTGAGACTTTGCTAATCTTGTTGCTCTATCAATACATACAATCAAACAACCTGATACTTTAGGATCCAAGGTACCAGAATGTCCAGTCTTTTCTACTTTTAAAATTCTTTTTATCCAAGCTACAACCTCATGTGACGATGGATTGCAAGGCTTATCGAGATTAATACAACCTGATTTTATATATTCAGATAATGAGCGATGAAGTGGAGTAGAACCACTAGTTAAAGGAGTAAAATGTTTTGTTCGAGTAAGCATTTTGTCAAAATTCTGTAATAAAGAAAATATTATTTACAGGTCAAACAAGAAAGTGAATATATCCAGCAATAATATAAAATAAAAACATCATAAAACAATTAGCCAAGAAGTTGAACACAAACCTTAAATAAAAGAGGCCAATCTTCACAATTTAATTTTACTTCTTCAGTGGACGGTTTAATTTCACATTCCATAGTAGTTTGAATCTCTCCAAGAGATTTTTTTTTATCTTTTTTCTTAATTTTCTCTGTAATAGAAATGCCGATTTTAACCTCTTATACAATTTCAACCTACGTTTTCTACAACTTATAATTTTGCATATTAATGTTATGATAAATGATAGACGAAAGAAATATATATAATAGTTACGATTTGATAACATATTTATTAATCTTTTTAAAACAAAAACATAAATTGAATCAATTGAACATCCGGAGAACACGTGTTTACTGAAACGTGGGTATATAAAAGGCGCGAGAAGCTGTTATTTATTGAACAATATAATGTTTAAAGAATGACACGAATAATGTAAACAAACAATAGAGCTAGATTAAATACAATTCGAGTTCCAATTTAAGTATGGAAATTACCGTTTTCTGCCATTTTTATATGGATAATAAAGTAAATTAGTGGATTAAAGACAAACTGCAAATCACTCGCCGCATGCACGCAATCACATCGATGGACGCCATACGCACATGTCCGGAAAGTAAGCGATTGATATCGACATATAAGGTCGATATATTGATATATATCGATCGAATTCGATTTATATCGATACGCTATCATTAATAAAAAATTTGAAAATATCGAGCAAATTTGTACAATTATTAACTAAAAAAATTTTTATAAATACATAATATGTTTATTTGTAAATAATAGAAGAACAAAATATCGAATTTTTGTCATTTATCACAATATTTACTAGAAATTTGAATAATCAATATATGTATTTCTGTTTTATTTATCACAGAGCACGCCACCGTCGATGTTGTTCCATTTCCGCGGTAAACTGTTAAGAGTTAAAGTAAGTTGAAATAAATAAAATATCACAGATGCCGGATATCAATGCAACATGTTCGTACCGAACTTAGAAAAAGAATTTTACAATGTAATACAAAGAGATGTAAGTTATAATGTTACTTTAGTAAATATGTAAAAAATAATGAATTAGCTTTTCCTTTTAGGTTAAATTATGATATTATTGTTCAGTTTATATTTTCGAATATTTAAAAGAATATATGTATACATATATAAGAAAATATGTCACTAGTAATGTTTAAGTAGAATGGAAGACAAAAAATTTTGCTTAATTTCCTTGATATTATATAATATTAAGGTCTAAATAATTTTATAAAATAAAATGTTAATACATTAAAATAAATTACTTATGTATTCTTCTTTTAATGCAGAGATGTTTATTATTAGTAAACTTTGACATAGATGCAATTTGTGCCTGTAGAATTTTACAACAATTATTTAAAAATGATAATATATTATATACGCTTGTACCTGTACAAGGTATACAAGATATGGTTCAGGCAATAGAAGAAAATTGTGAAGAGGTAAACATAATATTTTTATGTAATTTATTGACCTTTGACAAACAAAATAATACAATGTTTCTTACAGGTAAAAAATATTATTATGATAAATTGTGGTGGTACAATAGACCTAGTAGAACTCTTACAACCTCCAGAATCTATTTCATTTTTTATAATTGACAGTCATAGACCATATGATTTGTGTAACATATATTCAGAATATCAAATACGTATTCTTGGAAAACCAGATGCTGAGGATGACATTCCAGAATATAATGATGTGTTCAGGGATGATTCGGTAAATATAATTTATAAATAATATAATTTATTAATTAATTTATTTTTTTTAATTTGATATAATAATATAATCATATCCATTATTTTTAGTCAGAAGATGAAGATGCTTCAAATGATAATTCTGATGATGGTAATAGTGAACCCAGAGAGACAAAAAGACGTAGATTAAATGAAGAAGATTTAATAAAGAGACAAGAAAAAAGATTATGGGCTGAAAATAGAGCGACAATTCTTTTTAATTATTCACAATATAGCTATTATGGAAAATCTGTATGTATTATATTGAGAAAATATATAATATAGATATAATATTTATTTTTGCCAATTTATAGAGTGCAGTACTTATTTTTGAAATGGCTTGGCATATGTCTAAAGATAATTTGGACATGCTATGGTGGGCTATTATTGGTTCAACAGAACAGGCCATTCTTAGCAAAGTAGAATCACAAACAAGCATACTCGAAGAAGGTACACTTCAAGCACATGTTTCAAGATTAACTCATAAACAGGGTATAAATACTGATAAACAACAAGAACAGAGTGTAGTTAGAATAACTTATGATAAAGAGTATCCTTTTGTGCTTATTATTTTAAGTTCAATAAAATAAAGTGCAGTAAGTATTTTTCTTATGGAATCTGTAGTCTTCGACTTGTACTTTATCGTCACTGGACTGTTGAAGCAAGTCTTAGACATTCAATACCAACTGCAGTATCGCTACGACTTTGGTCTATTAGAGGGGAACAACGTTTGAAAGAACTTTTGGCAGAAATGGGATTACCCTTAGCGCAATCACGACAACGTTTCACTGCTATGGATCTTACACTTAGACAGGAATTTAGGCAAATGGTAGAAAAATTAGCTGGAAAATACAATGTTGATAGAATTATTGGTACTAGTTTCACATTACAATATGGTTATCGATTTAAATATTGTGCGTCTGATATAGTTTATGCAATGCTAGCTTTAATGGAATCTACTGTGAGTAATTATTGTTTTTTTTTTGTTTAAATTAAATTGCAAATTTAAGTATTTATCTATATTCATATTTTATAGACAAGAGAAAGATTACCACAGCATTGTTTCTTGGATGCATTGGATTGTTTATCACGTACAAAAAAGGAACTTTTAGAAAACGGTATAGAGAAAGCAAAACTTATGCTTAGCAACATTTTTAAGACTGCACAAATTATACTAGAAATGAAGCAAATTATAAATACTGGTTCATTTCTTTATATTGTTATTCCGGATGGTACTTTAGATAGTCGATTATTTGCTCATCCTCATCCATTAATCATGCTAGCTCAATTCATTTTGAAAGCATATGTACATTCATCTAAAAGTAGACGTGCACGTGAATGGCCTTTAGTTGCAACAGCTTCATTCAGTTCTGAAGAAGGTACATGTCTAATCATTGGCATTCCACCAATATGCGAAGATCAGCCACGCAGGTACTAAATATATTTTTCATAATTTTATTATTATTGATTAGAATATAAACGCAATATTTTATTTATTGTAGTCTATTTGGGAAAGCGTTTGAACAAGCAGCTAAAAATACAAGTTCATATATCAATGCAGATTATTTTGATACAACAAGTAAGATCTATTTGATTAATATATATGCATTATTGTTTCATAATGTTTTATATTATTTTAATTTTTTTTGCAGTAGTAAGACTGAAGGTCGAAGAGAGACCAAAATTTTTTGATGCTCTGGCAGCACTTCTTACTTGAAAATAAGATAAAAGTAATTGTTAATGTGTTATAAATCATGCGAATTTTAAAAAATATGACTATAAGATGCATTTAGTATAATTTATCTACTTTATGTAATACTACGGCATAATATTATTTTAACATTAAGAACATAAATAACTTTAAGATATTGTAATATATATGTACATTTGTACAGTTGTTAATCATGATGAGGGCACATGTGTTTAGTGTGATTAGTATGAATGCGAACGAAATTTGTAGATCAAAAATTTTTATTGACTTAACATATAAAAACACAATATTATTGAGGTTGGAATCAGATTTTGTATGTTTATACAACATTATTTTTTTTAATATTATTGTAAAAGTAAAAATTAAAAAAGAAAATAGCACCGTAGATATTTATATTTATATAGAAAAAAGAATAAGGTGAGTAATTAAAATACTTCTGTGTCTAACATCAATTTATTATTAACAAAAAACAATAGATAATAAAAGCTTGAACATATAAAATAATGCTTATGTTCTCTTCATAAGTATCAAAACTGAATTATTATAGAATGTTTTGAAAGTCTACAAATGTATGCCTATTTGGCGTTTATTAAGTAATACATATAGTTATATATTAACGTATCCCATGTGCGCGTGTGCACTTAAAAATACAATCCGCCTGTTTTATTTTTGGCTATTATACAATACATAGTCTTTTGGTTATTTCCATATAATTATAAGTGTGTGATTACAAACACAATTTTCACGCAAGGTCTTTCTTATGAAACGAGCTACTGCTACAGTATCACAGAGATGGATATAAACAGTGAAAAAGGGAAGAGAAAAATTTCCATTGTGGTTATATGATAATTGAACGTTCGTAGACTCGCATGCTCGTTCATATATAAACAAATTTTATCAAATTAAAAATTTTACCTATATCAAAAATCAATTATAATGAACACACTGAAAGTTTTATCTTGAAAAAAAAAAGTAAAAAAAAAAAAAAGAATTCTACAACTTATTGTGACTTTAATCATTGAAATATTGTAATTATTATATATAGCTGGCACAAGTAAATATGAAGAACATATAACAAGACATATATGTAATATATCTTGGATAAGCATGCATATTTTTGTAAGAATCTTTACATGTAAGGTATTAGAAAAATGATACTGGTGTAAGTGTTGTGTGATATACACGAATCGAATAATATTCGTTATTTTGTTTTTCATAAATCATCGTGTACAATTTTGATACAAGACAATAATTTTCTCCGGTTCAAGTATATAAATGAAGTTCTTTACATTTTTTAGGCACAAATAGGTAGAAGAGTCTGTTAAATGGGAATACTTTTAGATTTATAATTTCACAAAGTGTATATGCGTTTGTTTCCGCGCAGTTTTTGAAATTGATGCGATAAACGAGTGACTAGAACTTGTGCCAGCTTCGAATCCAAACTCGATATTATTAAGCTACGAGCTTATTGCTTGATTGGTAACCACATCATTAATTAGACACTTTGACACCATTCACATTTTGGAATCAGTTTGAAGATCGTTTTTCAAGCTGAAACATTTTCATTTTTGGGAGCCTTGTGTACCGCCACTATCTTATTTTTTGGTAGTTTATCACTACGAAATCCATCGACGAATTGTTGTACAGAATCTACTGTAATTTCGGCACCGTCCTCCATTACCACATAAACTCCTCGTGGTATATCGATAGCCGTCAGAAGAGGTACTGCATCGTCCAAACCAACAAATTCACGAAGAATATCCGACGTTTCGCACTGTAGAATAAATCAAATAAGAAGAATTAGATGTATTAATTATATGTAAAACTCGATCACTTGATTCTTACGTCTAAGGCTATATAAAATTGTAATATGCCATCGGGATCGTCATAATTGGGATCATAATCTGGACGATCTCTTCTATAGGTCTCAGCGGCAGGTAATAAAACACTTTCTGCAAATTGTATTTCGCAATCATCGCCCTCTGCAAATGAATGTATAATTTAATTTGTCTTATATTCTTTTTCATTTAGATACATCATTATTTTATATTTAATTTCATGTTTACTTACCAACGAAGAGTATGATCGCTGGTGCATCGTGCAACGACGTCGCATATTTCTCCGTTAGAATATTGACCAATCGACTGGTCCATGGAAAGTTCTGCGATGTAAAAGTAAGTGAAAAAAAAAAAAGATTGATAGAATCATATTAAAAAAAATGAGTTATCCAAAAAAAATCAAGATTTATTAGATTTTTACCAATCCTTCAGGATCTTCTAATAATTCGGCTCTACCATCGAGAGTGATGATATTATCCCGTGGATCAAGAATAACCAAGGTGGGTATTGCTTGGACATCTAAAGCTCTAGCCAATTTTCGACGTCTTTCTTCTTGACTAAATGGTATCCTAAGCCAGGGCATTGTTTCTGTATAAGCATTGTAGGACTCCTCGCTCCTGGAATGAAACAAGATAAGTAATCATTTCAAATCCACGAAGAAATAATCGCAGGAAAGAAGGGATCTCAGAAAGATGATTTTACCTATCGGAACTCACGAAAATTACTTCGAAATCATGTCCTCTTTCTCGGATTCGCTGGTAAGTATCCACGAGCTGTGGTGTAAATGCTTTACAAGGAGGACACTGAAATAGAAATAAAAAAATTTACGTATGTATCATTGGTTTTTTTTTTTTTTTCCTAAAAATAATCACCGATCATTCGATGATCTTAGTGATCATTAAAAACTTTCACATATGAATATACGTTTTATAATAATTAACTTTGTGTAGTAATTAGACTCAGTTCATATTTCTACACAGGAATAAAAATACACGGGATAAATAATTTCAATTTGAATTCATAATATTTGTCTTAAAATAACTGTATTTCTTTTTTGTTACTCACCCAATGTGCACTGAAATAAACACCTTTAAAACAATGTCGCAGTTCCTCGTGTAACATTGGTTCGTTGCTGTCGCGAGCACCACAAGACCGCAAAGGTCCATCTTCCAGGGCAGCTTTTGGATGCGGTGGTTTCCAAGGGAATTCGGCGCCAGTAGGATCGGCAATGGTTCGTTCGACGCCACCCCTTGTTACAACCGAACCATTTGAACCCTCGAGTAGAATCAACGTGGGCACTCCTGCCTTTATCCGATACCTTCTTGTCAGCCTGGTCTAGAAGAAACATTGCTGATCATTCATCTCGCACGAGTCTCTTTCTTCTTCGTTATATTCTCAATGCTTTTCGATTAAATGATACAATCAACGTCTCCTTCTATTTTTATATTTGATGTCTATCATCATTATCGATTATCGATAAAACGATCAAATTGCAAAGATTAACGAAATAGACACATTTTATAGAATAGCATACTCAAACATCAAAAATTCTTTAAAATCAGTCTATTCATTACGACGTATTTTATTCCGAAGAGTAATAAGAGCGAGTTTCTAAATCTAGAAAATTATCTGAAGAAAAATAATGATCGTATGGATGTCTTAAAGAAATCTCGAAGATGATACGACAGATGCATTCGACGAAACGCGAAAAAAAGAATGCATTATTGTGTTCAACTTGTCCTAATTCTCTCTCTCCCTCTCTCTTTATCTACAATATCTATCTATCTGTTTTATATTGTACTGCTTACATAAAAAGCAGGAAGAGTTGAAGAACACATAGAGATACGTTGAGATTCATCGACTGTGCAAGGCTTATTACGAATAAGCATCAAACAATGCACAAATCATAAAAGAAAAAAAAAAGAAAGAAAGACAGAGAAAGTTAGAGGAAATATTCGACTTTGTCTCATCCGTTGTCTTAAAAAAACGTAACAACCCCGAATGTACGTAGAGTAAAGGATGGCAACGAGTGTAGAAAAGAGGGTGCGGTGTCTGCCGACAATGAGTACTGTCTCTTCTGTCAGTTCGTATGATTATAACCAGGATGAGAAGAAAAAGGAAAGGGCTCTTCTACGATGCTAGCGACGGATAAAACGCCAAAGGGTCTACGTACGCTTCGAGAAGATAACAGTACAGTAGTAACAGCAGCAGCAGCAGTAGTGACGGAATAAAGCTTCGTAAACGCGATTCAATCTGCAATATTAACAAGTTAAAGTACAGGCAAATCGATCGAAAGTCGCATTTAATATTAACTAGCAGACTTCCTTCGAATTGATCCGAAGTTTCGGATAAAACTTCATTGAAAAGAGCATCAAAATTTGTTTAATTAAACGATTTAAATCTAATTTTTAAGCACATTATGCTTTGAAAAAGCGTCAAAAAAAAAAAAAAAAAAGAAAAAAAAAGAGAATGTAATCAGAGTATTTTCCTAATTTAATTACACAAAAGATTAGTGCTTCACTGTTACTGATCTGTATGATAGAAACACTAAATATAACAGGGAGAAAAAGAGAGATAGAGGGAAAGCGAAAGAGAGAGTCACGAGGGAGAATCATCAGAGTCTCAGGGATCACTCTTACAACTATCGTCCTCTGGGATCTCTTCTTCCCTTTACGCTCTTTCGCGTACTTGGAAGGATATGCGAAATTTCCTAGGGCGATATGGGTGCAAGGAGAAGAAGGGTGTGTGCGAGAGAGAGAGAGAGAGAGAGAGAGAGAGAGAGAGAGAGAAATAGAGACAGAGAGATAGAGAACCGATATAAGGCGGCAAGAGGGTGAACTCGAGGCACCAAACGTGCGACGGCGTACGTTATCGCGACCCTCTCGTTCTCTCTCTCTCTCTCTCTCTCTCTCTCTCTCTCTCTCTCTCTCTCTCTCTCTCTCTCTGTCCCTCCAACACACTCACACCATGAAGGCATTACTTTTCTCTCTCCGCGTATATTTCCATAGCTGCTACTGCTACTGCTACTGCTGCTGCTCTACTCCGTTTGTCCGTACCGGAGTATATACGTGTACGAGTTGGTTTGCCGCCTCCGTCTCGGCCGGTCGATAACGTGTACGTCCTCCCTTGCTGTTGCTGCCGCGAGCTCGACGGTGCTATCGTTATTTCCCCCGACAGTGTGGATGTCCCCTACCACGTTCTCTCCTCGCTCACCCCTTCTCTTCTTCTCACCCTTTCTACCCCTCCAATTCTCTCTCTCTCTCTCTCTCTCTCTCTCTCTTTCACTCCAACACTCACGCGCCAAATAACTTCTCTTTTCCCCTCTCTCCTTCTCTTTCTCTCTCTTTTGCTCGTGCCATTTGTCACATCGCGACATCAGCAAGACACGATAGAGCAAGAGAGAGAGAGAGAGAGAGAGAGAGAGAGAGAGAGAGAGAGAGAGAGAGAGAGAGAGGGAGAGAAAGAAAGAAGTATAGGTAGAAGGGTGGGAAACGGATCACTGTTGACTCGTTCACGCTCGTTCAAATGTCTCCTTCGTGTATACAAGAATCGTGGTCGACCAACGATGACGACGATAAGGACGACGACGACGACGATGACGGCGACAGCGATGGCGACGACAACGGCAACGACAAAGACGATGACAATGGCAGTGACAACGACAACGACGACAGCGACGATGGCAATGACGACGACGTCTCCGATGGACGACGTGGGCGGAGAAAGATTTAAACGACTGAACGATGCTCCTTTGATCGAGCTCTTCTTCGCTTTCTTCTCTTTCATCCTACCATCTTTCCTCAGACGGACATTCGACGTAATTCCAGCCACAATCGACTCTCCCTCTTTCTCTTTCTTTCTTTGCCTGTCTTTCTTATCCTCTTTTTCTATTTCGATCGATAGCGATTATGAAAGTCGCGTTTAGCCGATGAGAGAACAGGATAAAGGAACCGACGTGAAAAGGCATTCTCAATGAACGTATTCCCCAATAATGTTTAGTATAATGTTTGTGTACGTAGTATAGTCGATACTATAATGGTGTCTATTGGCTTCCAAATATACTTTGTTATATTATATATTTTCATTTACTAATTATATCTAATGTATCTTCTAATAAAATTTTATTTTTCGTGTATTACACATTATCAAAATAATTTTGTTATATTAGATTTTGATTCTCTTTCCTATGAGTAATAGACGTTATAACGTAGAAAAAGAAAAAGAAAAAGGAAAACCAAAGGAAGGAGAAGTAAGAAATTAAAAAAAAAAAAAAAAAAAAGGGGGAATGACTTTGATAAGACATTGCCACAAAGTAATATTATTGATATATACGCGCGTCGGGCCCGAAAACGGTGTACTCCTCCTTTAGAAGTTCTTGCGCTTCGTGGCTTACGGGGGGGTCTCTCTCTTTGCGATCTAGCGATCTCGCGCGTACTCCACTTTTCCTTTGGCCACCAAAGCCGAGTAGGTCGCGTGTAATCTAGACGGAAACGTTGGTCTGAAAGAAGGGGATGGGAATGATGGTGGCAAAAGGGGTTGCAAAGAGTGAGTGAGAAACAGAGAAAGAGAGAAAATGCTTCGCTGGTAAAAACACAGAACTTGTGTGTGGGCACTACCTCAAAGTCTATCTAAATCCAAACGGTCCTTTATCTTTTCTTTTTTTCCCCCTCAAGGCTTCAGTCGTTTACGTGGTAAAGAACCTGCACATACCGCCATTTCTCTCTCTCTCTCTCTCTCTCTCTCTCTCTCTCTCTCTCTCTCTCTCTCTCTATTTCTCTACATCTCGATTTCTTTCTTTATCTCGGCGGGCGAATGAGAAAGCTATTTGCGGAAGATATGGGTCGGCTACCCCGAATGGGAAAGACTGCCGTTGGCTGTTGCTGACTGCTGCTGTTGCTGCTGTTGCTGCTGCTGCTGGCGCTGGCTGACTCTTTTTCTCAACGTTGATGCAAAGCAAACGTATATATGTACATACATATGTATCAATGTATGTATATATGCATATACATATTCTCCCGGAACGTTTTACAGGGCCAAGAAGACTACGAGCCTAAGCAACGCGTGGGCTTATTACGTCGTTGAAGAAGCGAACGTCGTGCTAGGTGGCCCTACGACATTGCAAGCTAGTTTGATAGGGAGACTTGGATAAGCAGAAGAGGAAACGAGGGAGAATACTAATCGACGAGGACGCCCATATGAGATAAATTAAACCGTATCTCGCCTTATGTTTTCCGTTTTTCGTTTTCATTTTTGATTATGTCGTCCGTAAAAAAAAAAAAAAAATAAAAAAAAAAGTAAATTGGCGATGGTGAATGCAATTAGATTTATTAACAAAAAAATTCCCAAAGTTTTCTTCAAATTCGAAAGCTATCGAAGTCGATCATATGTCGAGATGGTTTATTGGTGAATGGTATAGAATTTGATCGATTTTATTTATAAACTATCAGAAAACTCCTTACTTATTCTCGGAAGATCGCAATTGTAAATCCTAATAAAATATAAACATAAATTTCGATGAATAAACAAATCAACGAAATAAAGACAAAATTCGTGAGATTGGTCGTGAAGATATTTTTGCTCTCGAATCCTCTATATTTTGATTATTATTTTTCTTTCTCTTTTTTTCATTGTCTAGATAAAAGGAGTGCATAAAGATGAACACTCATTTCTATAATGAGAAAGAAAAAAAGAAAGATGTAATCTCTCTCTCTCTCTCTCTCTCTCTCTCTCTCTCTTTCTCTCTCTCTCGTCCTCTTTTCATTTCAATTGTCGAATCGCATCGCTTCGACTGATATCACTGGACGTTGACGAAGACGAAGACAACGACGACGACGACGACGACGACGACGACGACGATGACGACAAGATATCGCTGTTGGCTTTATTTCTCGGTCTAATAATTTGAAATGGAGGAAAAAGTAGCGGAGTGGAGGAGACTACTTGACATTAATTGCGCGCGAACCATTACCGTTAACTTTCTTCGCGTTTTCGATCGAAGAAGCAGCATACATATGCATCGAGGTGAACCAATAGCCAGGCCTCGAGTGCTGCTTCATCAAACGATTTTTCCCAAAGGAAAAACTGTCTGGAATGATGAAGACAAAGAAAAGAAAGGAATAAAAAGGGAAACGGATAAATCGTTTTTGCCTCTTCTTAGAAGGAATATGTTTTTTCACAAAAAAAAGTGGAAGGATTCTAGCACTTCGTTCTTGAGTTTCGTGAAAGGTAGGAATAAAGAGAGAGAGAGAGAGAGAGAGAGAGAGAGAGAGAGAGAGAGAGAGAAAGAGAAAGAGAGAGAGAGAAAGAGGAGAGACAGGGAAAGAGAGGAAGGTCGGCCTTTTTAGCAACCCTTCGACGATGATTTTGCGTGTGGCGTTCGTTGGGGAGACTTAATAAAACCGCTCCGAAAATATCCGTATCCTGTAGGCGGTTTCGCGGCAAGAGTGCGAGGAAAGTGAAAGAAAAAAAATAAAAAATAAAAAAAAATATAACTACTCGTATATACTTTGGCGTGCCCCACACACAAACGTTGTCATGCGTGAACGTAACGTTCTTTTTCGGTGGAACATATTTTGAGCAATCTAAAAAGATGAAAAATCGACGACAATCTTGAAAGATTTCGACGATATAAGGAAAAATTTTAATGAAATATAAGATTTTATTTAAAAGGAACATATCATATTTTTATTCTCCTCTTACATTTCTTCCTATCTATTAGATCTCAAGATGTTAAAAATTATTTAAGGTGGAAGTGAGGAAATACTAAACAAAAAACTCTACTCACTTTCCTCTCGTAATCCCGATTAGGTACGGCCAACCACGGTAAATCCGTAACATGATTACGAAAGCTCTCCTCGAAGTCGAAAACGTCAGCCACGTTACTCCAAAGCACCACGTGTACGACCTCGAACTTTTTCCTCCTTTCCCTTCCCTTACTCATATTCTCGGTCGACACACCGGCAGCAGAGGTAGCATCCGTTCCCGCGTGCACCGCGTTGACACTCGCATAAAGTTCGACCAGCTGACGCGTGAAATCGTCGCAGGTTGCACCGGGATTGATAAAACTGAAGTACACACCGATAACATCGCATGCGGTACCGCCGTCTTCATCGATGAGGGAACCGCTTGCATCACATGGTTTCGTGTCCTGCGAATTAATCTGATTGCAACGGGTCAGTTGCTTGCCGAATAATCTATGTTGCCAACATATTGGCCGGCCGTTATTAATTGACTTTTTTGCTAAGTCCAATGACGCCGAAGACGACTCGCTCGACATAAGCTGATCGCCAACGCACGCGGCCGCCATACCGCGCGCTTCTTACAATCCACGAACTATTCATTCACCCGGCGACTAAGCGCCGAAAGATTCCAGGATTTCAAGACCACCCGTAAATTATTCCTCGGACAATATCGACAAAAAATCAACTAAAAGATCTTCTATAGAACAAACGCGGAACGCTGCGGAACGCCGACTGATTCACGTTTCGTTGACTCGCGTTCGGCTCGGCGCGCTCTCCGACCGAACCCGAGATTACCCGAACGTCGCCAAATTTACCGCCCAATGCTCTTCGTCGTAACTCGGCGAAATTCGGTGAGCATAGTAGAAATTCTCGTCACTATGCGTCGCTGTAACCCGGCGTCTCTAACGCTCCGATGGTTGATTTGCATTATTTTAAACAATTATGTATATTTTTATGTTTATCCCATAATCATTTTAGTTTATTTTTATCATTTATAAAATACTTTTATCTATATATGTGACTTTTATCACACATACAAATAGATTGGAGAAAAAATTAACATATTTGAAGAAAATATTAAGTCATCTGGCAGTTCTAGTTATATAAGTGAACTTTCACTAAAAGAAGTTAGAATAGGTTGAACGATAATATATGTCTATTATCATTTATATATATATATATATATATATATATATATATATATATATTTTATAACACTAAGATCTTATATTCTCTATTTATAGTAAAAAATTAAATGTTTCATATGGCATATATAATGATCAGTAAATAATAATGAGAGTTAGTAATATGAAAGATTTATAGTTATATTAAAGTTATAGTTATGCAATCATAATCGCACGTAAAGGAGGTTTTGCATTAGTAGGGGTAATATGCAATGCGTTTTCGCATAACTAAGTCCAATCGTATGTTTGTAGCTAAGCTATAACGTCAAGTGATCAATGGAACATCGCACATCGCGCTCGCGCTGTTGTACGTTCTGTGCTCGATAAATATTACTTCGTTATTTTTTCGAATGTTTATTAATATGTTAATGAAAAAATTGTATAATTAATGAAGTATAGTACAAGAATAACTAGAAAATGACGAGCTTCATTTTCTTTTCGTCTATTCTTGTGTTTTAATATCGATTTTATGGTATAATTAATTTGTCTAATGGACCAGCCTGTCATGTAGACACAATCATTTAAACGAGAGGTAAGCTTTAACAATTTACGTAATAAATACAAGATCGTCACTTTTAATGCATGTTGTTGTAATATAATGTAATACGAATGATGTATATAACAAATATTTAATCAATCAATATTTACAATTGTATTTTCCCTTTGCATCTTAATTTTAATTAATTAACTTTTTATACTTCTAGCAATCGGAATTGTTATAGATTGTGACCTTATAAAATATTAAAGATCGTGTTTGTAATAAATTATTGAAAAATATTTTACACCTCTATAAATATGGTTTCGTGTGCGTGATTACTTTATTATAGTTTTACTTTTGGATATTCACACAACTGGATTTAAAATATTTCTAAAGAAACAATTATCTTTGATTTAATATTTATTACTTTAACATTTTATATAAAATATAACAATATATATAATACATGTGTATATATATTTATTAGGTAATATTTGTAGTTTATATTATAGATTAATCATGAGTTCGCAACCAATAGTGGTACCTGGTGGAGATCATCGAATACAATCAGATGCTCATTCTGTACCTGCTGGATGTACTTCGGATACATTTAAGACTATGACACCGCCTAATGTTAGTCGGTCTCTGAGCAACCGTAAGTGTTAATTTTTAATATTAGTAAAATTTATTTCAAGGTAGAAAGTAATCATTAAATCAAAATATATAAAATATACTACTAAACAATAGATATATTTAAGATGATCTCTTAGGCTTAAGATCATGTTAACAATAATATTGTATTAATATTATTGTAAATATTGTATTAAATTCTGAATAGTTTTGAATATATCTGTTATTGTAATATTTATGTAATCGAAAGTACAAACCAGTTGCACGTTCTGTATGTAATATTTCTTAACTATGATGTTTCTCATCTTTCATTGACATTTGATCCCTCTCTAAGTAATAACATACATTTGAATTATGCATGTTCATGACAAGAGATCCTAGGCATCATCAGTCTGTTCTATAAGCTAGATTATGTAATGTTTTTTATTAGTCATCTAAAGAATCTAGATTTTGATTATTTATAAACAATCCAAATTATTTAGTTTACCTAATGTATTATATAAAATTAATTTCATTAGTAAATTAATAATTTTTTTTCTGATATCATTTTTGAAGACTATACTTTACAAATATAGGCACACTTTTATTTTATATCTTCCTTGGATTTTTTTTATGTTCTACTACATTAAAAATGTCTATCAATTATTTATTACATGGACATCAATGTTAGGATTATAGAATGGGCATAGTAGTAGTTATTGGCAAAACTTTTGTTGTAAGATACCCTTGACATTACAAATATAGTAGTGTCTATCTATCTCTTCATGAGTACAAATGAAATATTTATTGTAGTTAATCAGAACATTGCAAGATCGAAATTAATAAAAATATTTACTAGATATCATATTATTACTATCATATTAGCTTAAATATTATTATCTTCACCAAAATTAACCATATCTAATAATATAGAACTAAATATTAATACTGTATTTTTGCTGATCAAAAAACACACTATACTATTTTGTATTATATATAATTGTTATAATACATACTAATTGCTCAAATATTTATTATTATTGTAATTTAAGTTTTATGTAACCATGAAAAAATTAAAAATTTAACACAAAGTATTTTATTTCACTATGAACATTATAAGTGTAGTTCAAGTCTTTACGAATTAATTCATTTCGATTCCGCTTTCGTAAAGTAGAAATTCGTAAAGTAAGAATTACATGTATATTGTTATTTGTGTATATATAATTTATATACATTGATTGTAATCTATTATATTATATAAAATTGTAATTATAGAAAGTATTGTTACATTTTTATAGACTTCTATTCTATCTTGCATACTTTTTACTATTTCATCTTCCTTATATAAGAATGGCAGTGATCTTTTTATATCAGAAATAGAAATGCTGGGGTATTTGGCTTTTAAAATAATTTGCATGGTATTTTGTGCATGTGCATTTCGATATTTGATAGCTTGTCAACATGTATAATATTTATTAATGTTAGACTTAAAAAGTATATAATAAATAACTATGTGTTGTTACATATATTGCTTATGGATGAAATAAGTAATGTAATTAGTATTAGTTTTGTATTTCTAGAACACTAACATAATTATATTTATGTAGTTACAAAAGATTAGAAGTAAACTATACCATTTTTATCAAATCAATTATAAAGTTTTGTAAAATTTACATAAATTAATAACTTATATGTATAATATAAAATTTGTATTTGTAAAATGGTATAAAATTACTAATGTATATTGATTACAAATGAAAGAACCTAAATATATAGAACCAGTGGATCAACAACTTCGACCAAGCAGTGTCCATGTACAACCAATGCCCTTAACAAAACTTCCATCAACTGAATCACTTACAACAAGTGTAACTATTACAACTGGCCCAGTTCCTGTATCTCCAGGTATAACTATACAGATATTTTGTAGATATTATAATATCATATACTTCAATAATTCAGCATTTATAAAATGCTTTTTAATCTCTTATTTAATATTAACCTATTTAGTTCTTTTAGTTAACATATTCTAATTAGATATTTTAGTTAACATATGGCTTATAAAAATAAGCATGTCTTATGTAACATTTTAATTAATCAAGATATGTGCTTACATATATAAATATATATATTTTTTATTATATATATTTACTTATATTTATGTATGAAAAATGCATTGCAATACTTAAAGAAATATTTACATGTTTGTTTTTATGTTCACACTTTTGTTTTGCTTGATTAAAAATATAAATTAAAAATATCAAGCATGTATTGAAATGCTGGATTTTTTATGCTTATTACAAAATATTTTTTTTCTACCTATATGAGTAATTAATAGGTAACTAATAGAGTATTAAAGATAATTAATATCTTATACTAAATTCTTATTTCATGGACATAATATTACTTTAAGTATATGCGATATACAATATTATTTTTATGATAATAAACGTGCCTTACAATTGAAATGTTACATTTAAAAATATCTTAAAATAACATATAGTGTGTGTGTGTGTGTGTGTAAAATTTTAAATTTATATATTCATATAAAAAAATAAATAATCAGTATTATATAAAATTATGTATCATAATTATTAAGAAGACATTTTATAGAATATTAACAACATAATTATTACAGTAAAAGAATTTATACAGCAAGTTTTGTAATAAATTTGAAATGTAAATCAAATTATGAATATTGTAGAATTCAATCATCTTTTTACTGCAATATTAATGTTTTTACTCTCATATGTTAATGTCTTCTATCATACTTAATATTACAAGATGTACAAAAACTTTTGCACTTTATGAATATTATTTATATATTATATATTATATTAAGTTAGATAACAAAAATATAATCAATGTACCTTAAATCATATGTAATCAATTTGATGTAAAAAGTGTGTCTATAAGTGATTTCATCACAACTACTTTATTTATCAATTAAAACTTGCTTATTTTGTGTATATAGAGACTAGAGACTATAAATTTATATATATAATATATATGTGCGTGTATGTGCGCGCGTGTGTGTGAAATATACGTTTATATCAATAGAAAGTGTAGATTTTTATATAATATGAAAATATTTACCTCTTCTACATTTTATAACACACAAACATTGTGTTAATATATCAATGAAAATAATTGATACATATCTCATTTAAGTAAATTTTCAAAAATTAGTATTAATACTTACACTACAGAATTAATAGATTATATTGTGTGAATCACTAGTTTATTTTTGTTTTAATAATGTTATTGAAATTAAAATCAGAATAGATTATAATATATGATATGTAATCTGTTTTAGGTTTATCTATGACGGGAGAGAGCAGTCAAAAAACAGATAATACATCAGATAAGGTATATATTTATTTTCATGTTTGAGATATTTATTACAATAATGAATAAACAAATATGTTAATTTCATTTATATGTATTGCTTTTAGTCAATGGATTCCTGCAAATTGACCCGGAAAGAATCTTATAAAGCACAAAGAAAAAATTATCGAATGGAAAAGAAACGAGTTGCAAATGAACTTCTTAGTTCATTTAAAGATCCAACTGTTATTGTAATGAGTGACTGGCTTAAAGTTAGAGGAACATTAAAAAGCTGGACAAAATTATGGTGTATTCTTAAACCTGGCTTATTATTATTATATAAAAGTCCAAAAATAAAAGTAAACAGTATTTCTTTTCATTTTGCATCTTTATAGTATAAATGTTGAAATATAAATTAAGAACACTGCAGAATCACATGGGATTATAAAACTATAAATATTGCAGAGTAATCATTGGGTTGGAACTGTTTTGTTGAATACATGTCAAGTGATAGAGAGACCTAGTAAAAAGGATGGATTCTGTTTTAAACTTTTTCATCCTTTAGAGCAATCTATTTGGGCTCCTCGAGGACCAGAAAATGAAGCAATAGGTAAATGAGTATATTATTACTTTTAAATTAATATTATTTCTAATTTAATAATGATAATCAAGACTGAAATTATTTCTTTTGTAGGAGCTGTGGTACAACCTTTACCAACTTCTTACTTAATCTTTAGAGCACCATCACAAGCTGCTGGTAAATGCTGGTTGGATGCACTTGAACTTTCTTTAAGATGCTCTTCACTAATTGTACGTTCAACTAGTGCATTGCCGCGTTCTTTACATCATGATGCAACAACTACTCATGAAACTCAATGGAGTGAAGCAGATTATGAAAAACATTTTGATGAACATGGTGAGTATTGTTATTGATTAATTCTACGCATGTTTATATATCTATCGTGATTATAAAAAGTGAATTATTATGAATGATATGCGTATTTTATGTGTGTAAATAAAAAAAATTTACGTTTTGAATATTGTATTTAATAACATGCAAATAATCATAATAGATACTCTTTGGGAAGTTAAATAAAATGCTTTTAATAATTGCTGTAAATAATTATTTATTCTCTTATAAATAATTCTTACAGAATATTCTATCTAGATAATTTATTTTTTATTCTTAATATCATGAATATTATTAATTTTAATTATACAATTCGTATAACATTTTACTCGATATTATTAAACGAAATATAAATGCAAAAATGTTAAAAATTGTGAAATATGCAACATAAGTCAAAGTATTATTATTTTATAAATTAAATTTTATTTCATTAATAGAACATTGATTTTTCTATTTGTACTCAAAGTTATAACAAGACACAAATTACAAGCTTAATTTAATAATAACAAGCTTTTAATGATCAGAATTCAACTTTACTAATACAGTTAAATTATTATCCTTTCCTATTTTTCATTACCTTAAAACAAATTGAAAACACTTGCTTTGTAATCCAGTAGTATCTTTAAGCCAATATGCACCTAAATCACCCACAACACCTCAAAGGCGCTTATTGTCATGTCCACAGCCAATCTCACCTGCTATAGCGTGTCATCCTAAAAGTGTTTGTCCTTCACCAACTCCAATGTTTCAACAACTTTACCATGCAGTTGCATACTGGGAAAAACAGTTTCGCGATAACTCTCCTACACCTACTACAGATCCAGAGATTATTGTGTCTTCAGTTTCTATCGATGAACCAGATGGTGGGGGTACTCATCCTAGCATGTCTGGTTTTTCATCTTCTGCTTCTGCACCTGCTCCATCAATTTCCTCTGCTCGTCGCATGACTGTTCCTTCTGTACATGTCCTAGAATACAAGACCCATGAGGTAGTAACGCTAGAACCTGTATACGCCTCACATACAGACCTGGATGATATCAGCCAGCCAGAAAATGGAGTCGCAGCCGATGCCGAAATCAGTGCTTCGGATAGTGAATCTGAGGGTTCTGCAAAAGAAGATCCATTGGACACAATTAATGAAACTCCATATGTATCTAATGAAAGTGAAGTTCTTGGATCAGTAAGTATTTAAGTATTTATTTTTGATACTTTAATATTAAAATAATCGATTTGTCTCAATTTTTATTTAAATTATCTCAGGCTGGAGAAGTAGTAACAGTATTGCAGGAAGAACAAAAATCATTAATATGGTTTTTAATGAAACAAGCACGACCTGGAATGGATCTATCTAAAGTAGTATTACCTACTTTTATATTAGAACCTCGATCTTTCTTAGAAAAATTAGCTGACTCTTATTATCATGCTGATCTTTTATCAGAGTAAGCAAAACTTCAACAAAACAACTATATATTATTATTTATTATATTTGTTACATAATATATATTTATTTTTATAGAGCAGTAATAGAAGATGATGCATTTACACGTATGAAAGCAGTTGTAAAATGGTATTTATCTGGTTTTTATAAAAAACCTCAAGGACTGAAGAAACCATACAATCCACTTTTAGGTGAAACATTTCGTTGTTATTGGCAACATCCTAATGGTTCAAGAACATTCTACTTAGCAGAACAAGTAATAAGCATTATTTTTTGTAACTTTTTACTATTCTATTAATGCAGTCTATTATTGTTTTAAGTAATGCAATCTATTGCAATTTCAACGTAACGTAGGTTCAATATTTATATACAATTTATTAAAATTTTTCAATATCTTTTTGTAGTTGTCTCATCATCCGCCTATATCAGGATTTTATGTAACAAATCGTCAAGATGGATATACGATTAGTGCTACAATTATTGCTAAATCTAAATTTTATGGTAATTATTTTTTTAATAGAAAGTTTAAAATTATAAACAAAATATAATTATTATTAATATCATACACTGTAATATTTTAGGTAATTCAACATCAGCAATTTTAGATGGTGTTGCAATATTAACGATGTTACCCAGAGGTGAAGATTATACAATGACAATTCCTTATGCACATTGTAAAGGTATTCTTGTAGGAACATTATCTATGGAACTTGGTGGAAAAATAGATATTGAATGTGAGAAAACTCGTTACCATACTGAATTAGAATTTAAACTTAAGGTAAAATTTATACTGTAGATAAATATATACTATATAATATATATATAGTATATATAATATTATATAATATATATAAATATATATATATATGAGCTTTTAACTCCATGTTAAAAGCATTAAATAAATTAAATTTCTTGTGCTTTAATATTATATATTATAATTCAATGTTTTGTTTATATGCAATTATTATAAATATTTTCATACGCGTGGAATAAATTTCTTTGTATTGTATCATTAGCCGTTTCTTGGAGGAGCAGAACAGATGAATCAAGTAGTAGGAAGAATACGTTTAGGAAAAGAGACCCTTGCTACTATTTCAGGATATTGGGATGGACAAATTATGATTACTGATAAACGAACTGGAGTAAGTTCCAAATTTATTATTATTAGAAAAGTAAATACAGCAAATTTTGTTAATATTAAATGGTATCTTATTTCACAGCAAGAAAGTGTATTTTTTAATCCAACTTCAGAGGTACGTAAAAGAAGATTGAAGAAATATACTGTGCCTCTTGAATATCAAGGTCCATGGGAAAGTGAAAAATTATGGCTTGCTGTTACACAAGCAATCAATCGAGATGATCAATTTGCTGCTACCGAAGCAAAAACTCAACTAGAGGAAGCTCAAAGAGAACGAGCGAAAGAACGCAAAAGTACTGGTCAAGAATGGGTTCCTAAGTATTTTGTACAGGTAATCATATGGTCATATTTATATATTCTTACACAAAAATTAAAATAATTAATAAGCCGTTCGTGAACTGTTCTCAACAAAATATATATTTTTTGTCAACAGGATATTATAACAGGTAATTGGGTTTATAGACATGCAGATGCTCGGCCATGGGATCCTAGAAATGATGTAATACAATATGAGCATGATTTTATCATACGCACAAAAACAAGACATAAAACACCGATAATGCGTACTGGTAGTATTGTTTCTACAGATCCTCAAACACAGGTACAGATATGTTAAATACAATTTATAGTATGTATAGTATTATTAATATCCTTTGTTACATTCTTTGTTTACCATATGGTAATGCAAGTTCTCAATTTATTGATTTTTATGATACGATAATTTCTTTAGTACAATTGTTCTAATCAAATATTATATTGCGCACTTACTTCGAAGTAATATGTTCTAAAGACACTTATATATCATTTTAAGTTAATTTAATTAATGTTTATAATTAGATTATTCCTCCATTACCATTTTCCAGTGACTTCGTCAAAAATATCATTAATATAAATATAAGCAATTAATAGAGACAGCTACAATATATAATATAAACAATAAGTATAAATAAAATTCGATACAAAAGTAAATTTTGTTTTATAGATGCCATTACTTCAAGCTGAGTCTCGTTCATCGCTATCTGTATTAAAATCTTCAAAACGGCAATTGTCCAATAATTTACCTCTTACAGAAACTGCACATGATTCAGGTAGTTCATCTGCTGAATTACATTCAGACTCTAGTCAATCTGTTGGCAAAAGAAGACGAGCAACAACAAGGTAAAATAATTATTATCTTATAAAATACCTATCTAATTAACTATTAAAATAATTATTATTATGTAGGATTTAAGATTTTATTATACTTTTATACAATAATAAATTTACAGATTATTGGATATTACAAAAGATATAGATAATCAATTATCAGAATATGGTGAAAAACTTAATCGTATTCAACACTTAATTGAACAACTTGCTGTAAGGCAAAGAGCGCAAATAGAACAACAACATCATATAAATGTACTAAAAAGTTTTTTGGATACTATTCTTGTTATTGTAGTTGTTTTCCTTGTGCAGTACTTCATGAAAATATGGAATACAGGACCTAATACAAGTTGAAATAATTTTTACAGTGTTCTGTATATTACGTAACTATTTACATATAGTAAAATAAAAAAATCAGCTTTTTATTTTTCAGATGTGTATATATATATATATATATATATATATATATATATATATATATTCTTAATTAATCGTAATAATGCAGCAACAGTAATATTTTATAACATTAACTACATGAAATTATGAGTTAAAAAAAAATGTGTACCATATTTACCTAAAATTATTTTCTTATAGCATCAAAGGTGTATAATTTATGCCTGTTGAATTATCAATCAATATGAGCTTAATATCTTGTATATAATGACTATATTATATAAGATGTTATAAAAATCTTTTGAGTTACTATAGTTTTTACTGCAACTACTCGAAAATAAAACGCATACATAATAATGAAATTATTGCAGTACAGTTCTAAAAAATTTGCAGATTACATACTTGATGTCTATATATTATATAAAACTCTAAAAATTATAAAAGTTAATTGTAAATTATACTACTATCTAACTTGATTCATTGATCTTTATTGAAGTATAATAATATTATATATCCATCCTTTAAATTGTAGAACTTCGTATCAATGAATTTAACAGTGTTTTAAGAGTAAATGCATGTTTAAACTTGTACATAAGATGCACGTAAACATTATCTTCGCATTTCAATAAATTGATTTCAATAAGTTGACTTCAATTGATTTGCAATATTTACAAAGTATATTTTGAGCAAAATATTTTTTATAACAAAATTTATATCTATGCACATGCTTTTACGAACATCGCATTTTTGTAAATTATCCATAGAGTTTTCTTACAATTTATTTGCGACTGAAAATATAAAAAAATGACTTGATCTATTCTATAATTTATAGTACAGTGCCTAATAATCTACTTGGTGTTTGTTATTTAATATAAAAGCTGTAAAGATATAATCAACATGATTCTTGATGATAGAAGGTTCAGCGATATTCCAACAAAAGCATTATTATAGAAAATTGAAAGTTGGTCCTAATATATCAGAATCAATGTTAACATAATATTTCCTTATATATGACACTTGGATTATAAACATATTTTATTAATACTATTTTGGATCATATGCCAAAATTCAATATTTAATAATCCAAGTATAAAAATATAATATTTGACAAGAATAGTTTATTGAAAGAAATAGTATCTTTTTTATAATATAGTTTCTATAATAAAACGTTCCTTATACATTCTTGACTTGAATCACTACTTATTCAAAATTACAGCGATAAAGTTACATTCTTTTTTTGCACAAACATTCACATCATGCGTTTTTTGTTAAGAACACACGTACTATTTTAAACTTAATATATGTTACTGAATGTTTTATTTAATTAAAATTCAACGAAAATATATATGGTCGTATAATATTCGTAATATTTGAAAATCTTTTTTTATCTATAGATTCTTTTTAATAGATACTTTTATTAAATTTTAATAGTTATAGTTCAATTAAGGTACATGAATGGAACAAAAAGGGACATGTGCAATAGGTTTTAAATTTAAAAAATGAATTTACCCCATTCCTATGAAATACGCTTTTTAAATGGTTAAAATATCAATATGATATAATAAATATATTTTGATTCTTTACTAAAAAAAAATTAATATTGTGTATGTACCTGAAATATTTATTTACATTTTTATTTTCAATTTCAATTATGATTTATTATTAAAATGGAAATATGAATATCATAATTATAACGTAAAATTATCTATATATTACTGAATTATTTATGCTTGTATCGTATACATTAATAATAGTACTATAAATATTATATAATTATAAATATTGTGAGTAGTTTTAATATATAAATACAAGAATTATCGTTTTCAATATTGTATTTCCTCAATTTTGTCTTTTGCATCTGTATAAGAGAATTATTGTTGTATATGATCACTTTATTATGCAAATAAACAAATTCATTTGAGATTTATATATCTTATAATTATAAATAAATAACTATTACATATAAATAGATATTAGTTTATTTCTGTTTATAAATATTGACTTTTATCGTAATTATATTGTATATATATATATATTTTTTTTTTCGATTCTAATATTTATATAACATAAGTGTCATTTGTGTTAGTATATGTCGTATTGTCAAATTCATAGGTTGTTGATAACAAAAATTTTCAATATAACTAAAAAAAAATTCGATAATGATGTATAAAACACAAGGTTGAATTTAATTGCACATGAAAAAATACATAGGATTTAGATTATGTATATATTATATAAACAAAAATATTATTTTTTTCTAGATCATTTTAAAGTAAATCAAAAGTTGATACCAGTAACACCACAAATGATACGCGAAGCTGTAGAAGTTATACAAATGAAAAAGCTTTTTGTTAATACTGAACTAATAATAGATTATTTAATAAAACATTATCCAGTAGATAATAAAACACTTACAACAGAAATTATTCCGAAGTTGAAATATGCTGTACGCGTTGGATTAATAGTAAAATGTGGACATGACCAATTTTGTATTCCAACATTGCTACAAGAGGCTAACACAATGGAGACGGCATTCAATACATTTTGAGATTTTTGTTACACTGTAAGAGAATTTTTCTTTTATTTCTTTGTAAAAGTATTTTATTTTACTATTTTAAAAATACTAAATAAATAAATTGGAGCATTGATTATTTAAAAAAAATCATGTCAATCACAATTGTGAAAGTAAATCTATATTTTATTAATACGTAATTAATATTATTTAGAGCAAATAGAATGTCAATTGTGGTTAACAATAGACAACTTACAAGAGCATTATTTTTTGAGTATATATACAGTAATGTACACATTGGAGATTATACATTCAATTAATTTATTACAAATATTTATAAAACATAATGGAAAACACACACACACACACACACACATATATATATATATGATATATATATATATGATATATTATATATATATATATATATGATTATTGTGTATGATTCCAAACTAATAAGAACACAATGGAAAATAATACATTAAAAAATTCATTAAATTTTTATAATTTTAATCAACTTTTTATTTCCAAAAATTAAAAAAATTATTTGTATAGATAAAATATATATTTGTATTAGTAAAATATTATTAACTAGAATAATAATGGAACTATGAATTAATATTTTGCTATACATTATATCATGTGTATCAAATATAAATTTTATTCTTTTTTCTTCATAAAACTAAAAATGTTTAAACAGATAACTTAAACATTAACCTTGCTTCCATTAAAATTACATGAAATAGTCGACAAAAATTTGGAGAACACTGAAGTATGCAATATATATAATCTTCTATTTTCTTACGCTTTATAAAATTATTATATAGATTATATAATAAGGTTCCATTAAACATATCAGAGACTTTCGTAAGTTGATATGGACAACCTAGTAATACATTTAGATCTGTACTATGTTTTAAACAATTTTGAAATTGTGCAAATATATGAACAACTCCTCGTTTGTAGCTTTTTGGATTTTGTTGAAGTTTAATGTTCATATCACTATTAGATATAAAGAATGGCGCTAACATTAGGCAATCAAATTCCATAATTTCATTAAGAGCTTCCATAATACTTTTTTCTGCAAAACAATCTAATAAAGAATATTTATTGTGTACTAGTTTTTTCGAAGATTCTATTGTTTCCAATTTCTGTTTATATTTATTTTTAAATGTATGTATAGATCTACAATAACCAATTTTCGAATCAATAATATGATGCAGCATTGCAAAGAGCAATGCATATATATGAGCATCTGATTTGAATGTTGGTAAATTATCTATCCAATATTTTGCTGTTGCAATATACAATCTCCAATTTTCAGGAAATTTAACTATAAGATCATGTTGTATATCTAAGGTATTATCATAAATTTCTTTCCTTATATTCATTGGGGTTTTTCTGAGATTGTGCAAAGACGGAATTTTATAAGAACCAATATTATCAATATATTTTAATGGATAATGAGATAACTGATTATTTTGTCCTCTAGTTATGTATTCTGAACATTTACTTGTTTGTTCAAATTCTAATTCAAGTAATGTATGTATAACATTAATAATCTTTTCACTTATAAATATACTCGAAGGTTGACGATAATCTTCAATTTGTATAGGACATATATATAATTTATGCATTAATATATTCATAAAATAATTTGGTAACAAAACTTTACAATATTCATTAATGAACCAAGAGGGTAAACTATTAATAAAAGCATCATTTATAGTCTCCAAATCAAATTCATTCATATCTTGAAATTCTTTTGATAGATCTTTTATTAGATCACTTATATCTGTTTGAAACTTGCAATTATTTTTTATATTTTGTAAAATAATTTTATCAACATTTTCTTTGGAAAAACCCAATAGTTCCAAGATATTTATTGATATACTGGTATATTCATTTATGATCATCTCAATTGCTCTGAGTGTTCGTATTTTATTTTCCTGTGGCAATGTTTTTATTATTAATAATATAGCCTCATTTAATGTGTGCTTACTCAACCACTTTAAAATAGCTTCTATACGACATTGCTGTAAATTCCAATTAACCCGTCCAATTTTTGGCAATTTTATATTGTCATAAAAATTTTTGAATTCATAATGTTGTATGTAATCATTCCCTAATAAAGTAGCAACTAAGGGTAATAGTGATTCGGTCAATCCACTAAAAGTATTTAATAAAGTTTCAACTTTATAAATTTTACAGGGCTTTACATATTTTCTCCACTTTCTTACATGATTTTCCAGTGTTACAAATGGTATATACAATGCTCCATAAATGTAAAAATCAGAATCAGAACTAAGTAAAGGACAGTTTAAAAGTTTAGCTACACTAGCTATAGCATTATCAGCTTCAAATAAACATTGAATATGTCTAATGTTCATTTCTTTCAAAATATTTTTAAAGACATAAAACATCAAAATAGGAAAGTAATGTACATTATTTTGGTTTGATAGAGTAAAAGATTCAGCCGCTTGATTTTTGTCACGTGTACGTTTCATTATAGTCTTTGATTTTCTACTTTCATAACCACCATCTATTAGAACTAATGGTATTATATTGCATTTTTTGAGTTCCCAGAAGAAATGTCGCACACATTCAGCATATTTATCATAATCACCTCCAAATGCAGAATTACTTTTTGTATAGTGAGTATACAATTGACATCCAATACTAGAGCCATCAATAACCAAGTATGTATCATGCAAATCAAATGATTGAAGAAATTGTTCAGAACGATTTAGAATATAAGTTGTCAAACCTGGTATACCCATTTCGAATTATTCCGACTTTTTATTAATTGCCATTAAATGTATTTTCCGAATTATTAAAAAGTGTAAATAATTTATAAACTCTACCTCTCTTTAGATTACTGTGAGCGGATGTATTCATCTAATGAAAAGTGTCACTGTGATCTAATGACGTATTTATATACATTATCAGTAATTATTTTTGATTTATTATTATATAAAATTATCGGCCCAATCACTTACGTGAGAAATACTTAATTGCATCCCACTTTATACATTCTTAACCGTGCGTACCACGAGCCATTTTCGGGCTCTTCAGATTTTGTGTCGAAAAAAGCTAGGGGATTTAGCCAAAACAAACAAATAACGGCCCATCCAAAACTTGTCGAAACGCGTTCAGCCTTTCAGACGCATGTACGTCGCATCGCTATCAGTAATCCAATTTGTATTTTGTTGTTACCTATTCTAAATTAATAGAATATATATATATATATATTTTTTTTTTCATTTATAACTTTTTATTTTATGTTTGCATATATATGTACAGTTATTTACCGAATTGAACATGACAAGCACTATCGCGCTCTTCGACTTTTTTCGATATATAATCGAAGACGCTCGATCGCGCTCCTTGACGTTTTCGATCATATTTGTCAAAATCCTCTGTTACGCAAACGGTTAAGTATGAGCTTTGTTCAAAAAAACAAACATGACTGCAATGTTGCCAACTTAATTGCATCCTACTTAGTACATTTTTAAGTACTGTCTTAAAAATTGCGTTATCGCAATGTTATCAATAGCAAGTAATATATGACTCACTTAAGTACTTTTCTTAAGTGCTTTTTGAATCCTTTTTGAATTTAATCTATATTATTTTAGATATAATCTATATTATTTTAGATTATAATAAAATATTTGACTCCCTTTGTTTTTGTTTTCCTCTACTCTTCTTTAGAGTCTTTTATATTTCACGCCAAATTATGTCATAAAATGAAATTTACATAATGCCAAATGTTTTTTCCTTAGTATTTTTATTCTATTCTTATTGTTTTGTCTTAAACTTAAATACAGTTGAAATTGCAAAATATTGCTAATTTTCCTTTATTGCAAAAAATGAAGAAATGCATATCTTTAAAAACGTATTTACATGTAAAACTTTGCAATATCATTATATCGAATGGAATGTATAATCATTTTTAATAATTGGAATGATCCACAGATGTATTTAGAGACTTGCTGAAAAATAAATAGCAATTATTTAATTTTAAAATTTTATTATTAGTTATTAAAAACAAACAAAGCTTAATTTACTTATATATAATTCTAATTCATTTTACTAGCAACTAAATTGTTATAAAGTTTCTATTTCTTTATCTATTGTTTATGATTCATTTTAACATACTATACATATTTTATTACTTGTTTCAGTGTATTTTGTTAATTCTTTTTGATTTGAACGTGTGCCTTCTCTTTCATCCCAGATAGTAAGACCATCACATGCACATATCTGTTTTGTATTTTGAAACAAACTAGATGAACGAGCAATAATTCCACATGCCAATCTATAAAAAAAAGATAAAGATATAAAAGATAAGATAAAAGATAAAATATTTACAATATCATATCTCTTACCTTTTTCCACTATTTCCATCTATTTGTGATTGTTGATCATTGCCTTTGCCAAGATCGTCTGGTTTATCAGTAATAACAAGCGATCTTCCAATAATATCTGACACTGTAAGGAATTGATTGACTTTTCTAAATAAAGCTCTTCCATTATTGTCTGCTTCTATATTCCCAAGATCACCAATGTGCTGTTATAAAGAAAGAAAAATTTTAAAGAAAGAAACTAAAATTAATTTAAAATAAGAAATACTATAAAGTATAAAATAAATAATTTTTCAATATACATATTATTTCTTAATAATTTTACCTTTTTAGATATATCATCTTCAGGTCCACCATGTATGCTATTATATGGGTTAAAATGCTCTCCTACACTATTGACAAATAAATTATATAAAAAATATATATTTAGAAATTATTTAATATTTGTAAAGTACTCTGTAGTACCTTTCACATCCTTTAGAGATATCTCCACATTCATGTATATGTATTCCATGTTGTCCAGGTTCAAGTCCATCAACTGTTCCATCTACTATACATCCTTCTACAGTTTGCACAAATCTTATAACACCTTTTATATTATTACTTACACTATATCCTGAGTTACCTCCTAACAACGAAACTGCACTATAATTGTTTTCTATAAAATTATTTAATAGTATCTCAAAATATTTATCAAAAAATTTGTAATATTAAATATATTTTATAAAAGAAAAAATTTAATTAATTTAATTATTTGTTATTGTTTTGCATTTTGATTACGTTTATATAAATATATTTGTTTACCTCCATATCCTTTAAGAACAGCTTTCTTTCCAGATTTCTCTATCTTTTCTTGTATCAAAGTAAATGGAAGATTAGTTTCAACAACGACTGTACCACGTTCTAACGAGACATCTAAATTCTCAATACCGTTCAAATCTAATAAACTCTCTCGAACAGTATTAACACATTTTTGACAAGTCATGTTGACTGCAAACTCAATCTATTGTAAGACAATTCATTTTTAATAAATACTTCGTTATTATCTTTAGCGATACAACTAACCTTTGCCAAAGACATATTTTTTAATATATTACAATTATTTTCTTTAAAAATGACAATTTCTTTTTTTTAATTATCTGACAAAACTCTTTTTTCAGATTTGCTTTCGTAGTCTTCGATTGTCGCCTTCATAAAACAATCTAAACTGTGTTCCGAAATTCGTTGTAGATGTCGTTTGAAAGCTCATCAATTATAATCATATTTACTCGAATCTAATCATAATTTTATGTTAATCTAGTTGCGTGTAATATTATGTATTTTTATTATTATTTTTTTTTCTCTTTATTCATTTAATTCAATTCATATTTAAGGAACGATTTTATTTGTTTTAAAATTACCTATCATTCCAACGAATCATTTATCACGTTAACGAATTATTAATATGTAGTATTTACAATTACGACATTGCAAAATATTATTATAGATGTTTAGTTAATAAATAAAAAAAAATTACAATAATATTTAATATTTCAATTAAGATTTTTTTTTTAATTTTTGGTTATATTGATCTTAAGAAAAAAGAACAATGTAAAAAAGAATGTAATAAATATTTATAATTTGTGTTCAGATATCATATACTTTATTTTCATATTAGCATTAATACAATAAAATACATGAGATATGTTACATTTTATATATTTATTATGATTAATATATCTATATTAATATTCTATATTTTGTTTATCAACCTACACCTCGTATTTTTTTCTTTTCTTTATAGATTGCCATTGTTTGAACTAAAAAAAAATATATATATAATTGACAAATTAAGACCGATGTGTATTTTACTTAATTTCTTTATTAGAATTGAATAATTCTATAAAAGATCTTTACTTATAACTTACTATATGGATCAAATTTTATCACTTCTATTTTATCAGCAGTTCTTTCTCTGATCATATGCTTAGTATGGCCACTTACTACACTTTCTGTTAAAACTAAGAGTAATCTAAATAAACAAAAAATAAATTAATTAAAAATAAATGATCTCAAATGCATTAATATCAGAAATAGTTCATTTCAAATGATTTATTCACGCACGATATATATTTTAATATAAAATAATAACAATTTATGAATATTATTTATATAGCTTTAGTATATTTATAAGAAATGCTTACTTGCTTTTTGCTTTCTTTAATAATATATTCGTTAAAAACATTATTATTTATTCTATGTTACGAATACATGAGTTTCTTATATCGTGACTCATCTGTTTAATGAATAAATTTCTATATAGAACGAAACATTAATGCCATCTAAATTTTATGACGAGAACTGAATTGGTATCTATTATCTTTAATAATTGATGCCTTATCTATTACGGAAATATAATGTAAAATAAATATTAGAATTTAAGGGGAAAAAAATGTTTAAATCATTTTTTAAATTAATCTAATGGGGTAAATATACAAGTGTTAATACTTTCAAACTTATTAAAGAAATATGTTTAGTATTTCAAATCTACGTAATATCTTGCCCGTGGATTGCGCGGTCAAATCAAAGCAATATGGCGGATTGGCACAATAACTTGTATTTCGGAGAGTATTATTTTGGTTCGAATGAAAAGATTGTGAATAGTGCATATAAAGTTATTCTTAACATTGATATTTATAAGCAAATAGTATCTTATATGCATATATAACAATAGCGTGTATTTTTTATTACATACAAAAGTGAGAGAATTTGAAATATCGAATCTGGGTGTATGTGCTTCAAAATTTATTTCGTTAATGGACATGAAGATGACCTTAATTACTAGGATATATTAGCATTGTCGTGTACTGACTGTACTGTTGATCATAATTTTTTATGTGAAAATATGTCGTCAACTCAGAGTAAAATGCGAGGTATGTTAAACTATCAAAAGTAACCTTTCATTACTTCAGAGAGAATTTATTTAATTATTAGTTTACATTTATTATATGGTGTACGATTATATATATTGTAATATAATATCTTTGTAGTATTAATGCATCAGAAAATTCTATTATATATATATAATATTATATATATAAAATTATTTTTTAACTTTTTAATATAATGGAGATATTATATTTATAAATATTTAATATTATTAAATATTACAGGTCCTGGAAGACCACCTAAATCAAAAAATTCTTGTACTTGGTGTGGAGAAACTAAACAGCCATTAAAATATGTTCTTCCCACTCAGCATGGAAAAAAAGAATTTTGTTCTGAAACATGTTTGTCAGAATTTCGTAAAGCCTATGTACGTGGTGCTTGCGTACAATGTGATAATGTAATCAGAGGTACACCAGTTAAATTGGAACAGAAAGATGGTCCTACAAAAGATTTCTGTTCATCATTTTGCCTTAATAAACATCAAAAGAAGGAAAGTCAAGTTGAAATGAAAAAAAGTTAGTTACCTGAAATATTAGTTACCTACAAATAGAATAATATTGAAAACATAAAATTTGGTTACTTAGAGATTTACTATTGAGAGAAAATATTTTATAATTTATATTATAAGATTATGCAACATATTATGTTTTTTCAGGTAATAAAGATCAATCATCACCTGCATCTTCTCCAATTCCATCCAACTTATCAAATAATAACAGTGTAGCTTCTGCAACACAAGTTTATTCTCATACAAATAATCATACAAATGTATCTCATCCACCATCTACTTCAACTGGTCCATTTCAATATGAGACATATCAAACTTTTGATTGGGATCTTTATTTAAAAGAAACAAATAGTTCTGCAGCACCTGTTGAATGCTTTAAACAGGTATGCTGTAATATATAAACAAAAATTAGATTATTTTTGTCAATGAATAATACATATTATTTAAAATATTTCATAGCACGAAGTGCCACCAACAAATGAATTTAAAATGGGCATGAAATTGGAGGCTTTAGATCCTCGTAATTTAACATCAACTTGTATTGCAACAGTAGTTGGTGTCCTTGGTCCTCGATTAAGACTACGACTTGATGGATCTGATAATAAAAATGACTTTTGGCGTTTAGTTGACAGTAATGAAATTCATCCAATTGGACACTGCGAAAAATCAGGTGGTATGCTTCAACCTCCCTTGGGCTTTCGTATGAATGCTTCCAGTTGGCCAATGTTTCTATTGAAAACATTAAATGGAGCTGAAATGGCACCTGCTAAAGTATTTAAACGTGAACCAAAGACACCTCGTTCTAATATGTTTGAAGTTGGGCATAAATTGGAAGCTATAGATAAAAAAAATCCACAACTTATATGTACTGCTACTGTTGGTGCTGTGAAAGATGATATGATTCATATAACCTTTGATGGTTGGCGTGGAGCATTTGATTATTGGTGTCGCTTTGATTCTAGAGATATCTTTCCTGCAGGATGGTGCTTTAAAAGTGGACATCCACTACAACCGCCAAGACAAAAATGTAAGTTATGTTTTTATTTATTGTATAATAATTGATTAATAAAATTAATAATGTTTCCTATTCTCTTTTTATAATATTTACATAAGCATTTCATTTATACAGCAACAGGTCCTAACAGATTTAAGTCAAGGACTAGTAATGTTTTGCCAGTAATGGCAGTGTCTGGTGGTGGTGCTAGTGGAGAACCAGCAGTTGCTTTGGTAAGTCCAGCTGGTTCAAGTCCACCTCCACAACCAGCTACAGAACCAGATACTAGTACAGCTAATACTAAACCACATCCTCTTGACAATGGTATTTATACAATTTTAAAGGAATAATAAATTTAGAAATGATTTTCTTAATAGAATAATATGTAAATAACATTTTATAATGTTACAGTTACTATTTATGTGAATCACAATTGTACATGTGGTCCTTATTTCGATCCTCGTAAAGTAAAAGCTATGCCAGCACAATTTGGTACAGGTCCTATATTAAATGTCACAAGAGATATTTTCCAAGCTTTTCTCATGGCAGCAATGAGTCCAAGACAAATGTTAAGTTTGTTAAAACGTGGCGAAGGAGAAAATATCAATTTAATTTTAGAAAGTAAACCTACTTCTGTTAGATTACCTTTATTTATGGAAGAAGAGGATTTTTATGTGTATATCAGGCGGCAACTTGAAGATCTTTGTGCTTGTGAACATATGCTATCCAGGAGAAAAGAACCTTGTAATAAATGTCCAAATACTCAACAGCCACAATCAACGAATTGTGAAGAAACAAGTAATAACAGTGCTGAAAAACGAAGATGGTCGTCTCAAAGTCAACAAACTCTTTCATCTAGTATGCAACAGCAAGCACAGCAACCTGTGCAAAGTATAAATAATACAACACTTTCATCTCCAACACCAGCGAAACAACCACGCAAATCAGTTCCTGGTAAGAAAATTTTATTAGAATATTGTTATGAAAAAAGTATTATTTAAAATTAATGATAAAGAATTCATTTCATAAAATAATTATTTAATAATATTTAATATAAAATTAAGTACAGTTTTCAAATTTATAATTATGCTTAGAATTGGAAGCTGCAACATCAACAACACAGTCAGAAAATACAGCAAATCGTACACTATCCACAGAACCTGCTGAATGGACCATAGAAGATGTTATACATTATATCGCCCTAACAGATCCTGCATTGGGACAGCATGCAGATTTGTTTAGGAAACATGTAATTTTTCTTTTTTTTTTCTTCTTTTTTTCCCCACTTTTTTTTACTTGTAATTAAAAATATCATAAAGAAGAAAACATTAACAGTGACTATTTAATATTATTTTCAGGAAATCGATGGAAAGGCTTTACTTCTTTTAAATTCTGATATGATGATGAAATATATGGGACTAAAGCTTGGACCTGCTCTTAAGATCTGTAATTTGGTAAATCGTATTAAAGGTAGAAGACATATAATACTATGACTCTCTCGGATATCAAACTATATACAGTGAGGTAAACTGCATTTGAAGTGGCTGGTCAAATTTGTTTTCATAAATGAAAACATTAATATATAAGTTGTTAAAATAATGTGAATATATGAATGAATATAATATTATGTCTAAATATTATCTTTTATCATTATTTTTAGGGTTAAATTAAGTAGAAAACAATTTTATAATTTACTTTGAAAAAAGAAGTATTTTTATTTGGAGAAAAGCACATTTGTATTAATTGATTATAATGTAGGCATTTTTATTAATTAATCCACTGTCATCTCATTACAATGAGAACCAATCAATTGATACAACACTAAACATGTAGATAAATAATAAATATAGAAAAATGTTATTTTGTCAGTTAATTATAAAATATTTTATATTATTTTACAGTTTAGTAAAAAAAATGTATATCAGTCAGTGGCTATGTATATATAGCAACTCTCAATTATGTATCTTTTGTAATACAAATTGGTAGTTTAACACAATATTAACCATGCATTCTTGCTCAATTTAAAAAATGATTATTTAATTTAAAATATGAAATATTTTACAGAATTTGTTAGTTTATATTTTCGTTATTCAGATATACGAAAATTCATTTTTATTCTATTATTATAGAGGAACGTGTTTCTTCATATTTTTGTTGTTATATTAACTTGTGTATGCCTATATAATTTAAAATACTAGATATATAATATCAAAAAATTTTAAAGCTTTATAGTATACATATATATATTACAAAAATATATATATTTTCAAGTATTCATATAATGACATACTATATAAATACTAAATTCATCATTTATTGAATTTCAATTTATATTCATCCAATTATTAAAAGTGATACTTTTATATTGAACATGTTATATTACAATGATTAATAGTTCCCAAAGTGATATTTAAGATTTTTGTGAATCAATTAATATGATAATTGTGCAAATTGTATGATACAATTATATATAAAAATTTTGCAGTACATCATGAATAAATAATTATTTACGCTAAAAGACACTGACGTTCTTATCCATGTATATCACTGATTCATATTAATTGAAAAAAAATCTAATGTAATAGTATGTTACATACATCTGATGTATACTTTGAAATTTTGAGCAGATGTATTTCAATCTATGTTAGTAGATTATTAAAATTTTTCAAAACTAAATACTGTTTATGTTTCTTAAGAAGTTAATACTATTATATTTATAATGATAAAACAGATAAATTACTAACAGTGTGACTGTACAAAATATCTATAAGTATCATAATTGTGATCAATATTGCATAAGATATAGATAAGTGTAATTGTTAAGTCTCTATTCTATAAAATATACCTTATTGCTTTTGGTTTAGTTCTTTTTTTTCATTCGTGTTATATGTGCAGTTGTTACATATGCATATATGTGTGGTATGTGTGTTTATATATAAATATAAATATAAATATATATATATATATATATATATATATATATATATATATATATATATTATTATTATAACACATAATTATCTCTAATTATATGTATACACATACACACACACACATATATATCTATATATATAATCATAAATTTTGTAATATCAAAATTACTTATAAATATCTGAGTAAAATTAATTTTTGATTGAACAAAAATATTTTTTATTAAATTTATTATAAAAAAGATTTCATATATAGATAGTTAAAAGACATTTAAATTCATTATAATCTTATTTTTTATAAAATTGTGCACTTTGTTTAAATAATGTCTTCTTTTCCTCTTCAGTAGTTCTCTGTATATCATAGTTTGCATAATATATTTCATGCATTATCCTACATTCTTGCTTTATTTATATAATGAAGTAAAAATATATATAAATTATTAAATTAAATTTAAATATGTACTTAGAATGCTTATGTGCTTATTGTATTAAGTGCAACACGGAAATGCATACACCATTAAATGTGTGCCATGAAATATTTCATAAAAGTAATTACATTTGATTAAAAATTCCAGTCATTTCCTTAACTATCATTATAAAAAAGAAATATTTTATATAAATTCTAATATCTATAACTTTTGATCGTTCTACATAATTAATTAAGATATATATGTATATACATATATATATACATATATGTATACGTTATATAATCTTAGAAATAATATGCTATGTTAATGTGGCATATTAAAATTTTAATTGCAGATTAATATATATAGTTATTACCAAAAAGTAATATTAATAAAGTATAAAATATATCATAAATGAAGATACATTTTTTATACCATAAGATATATGAAATATAGATGACACAATGTATCAAATATTTTTATTTAAGATTTCGATTGAAAATAATCAAACAATTTTTATTATAGCATACAATAAGCATTTAAAAAATATAAACTTTAAAACTATTAATGTAAATAAAAATATATGTATTAATAGTGATCATATGTTTAATCATCATCAGAATCATCAGAATCATGTCCTTTAATAGTTTTAGGTTTTACTATATGAGACAACCATGGCTTTTTAGTATTGTTAGAAGAATGTATAAAATCATCATTACAACTAATAGCATTAGATTGAGCAATTCGAATTTCTAATGTTTCAGTAGAAAAATCATCACAATTACCCAATTGAGTAAAACCAACAATGTAGTCTTTTGTTTTCCCATTTACTATAAGCGCTATTGTAGGAATTATTTTTATGCGCAAACGTTCTGAAAGTATATATAGTTATTAACTTTGCCTCTGAAATAAAATAATAGGAATATTTATAATTTTCAAAATGTTTTAATTTACCGGTAAGAAATGGACAACGTTCAACATTCAATTTACAAAATTTTGCTTCCAAATGCTTATTAGCTAATATTTTGAAATGATAGTCTACGATTTTACATCTTGGCGAATCATCTTTATAGAATAAGCAAACAATATTCTGAGATTTCTTGGAAATTTCAAAGAATTCTTTTTCATCTGGTATTTCTGTATATTCTCCATGACCCTAAAATATATACAAATTAGAAATATATTATTAATATAATGAAGAAAAAACAAAATAGTTCTTGTTAATGTTACAAGTACCAAAGAAAGCCAGTCTTGTTTCTGTTTCTGTAATTTCTTAAGTTCTTGCAAACGATTTTCTCTTAATTTCTCGATATCATTAATATCTAAATTATCCAGTCTCTCTAATTCTGCATCCAATTGTTTTTCAACAGTATTTGCAACTTCAATTACTTTTTGTTGTATAATAGTCTCCATTTTTTTTTATATAATTAAATGTTGAAGTTATATTCGTAATGTGCACCACAGAGAATCTATAAATTATAAGATTATACAAATTTAAAATTTTTATCCATAGAAACAAAGGAAATATTTACAAAACATATAACAAAGGATATACTCTATTAAGAATATTTTCATAATAAATTTAAAATAAGTCAATTTTTAACAAATTTTATTAAGTATAGTTTGCTATACCTTATATAGACATATTTCAAATAGACGCTGTCATTAAGAATCACTTCACACTTCAATACAAGAAATGAAATGACGTAAAGAATATTCGTATGATGTCATTGACTAAATTTTTGTTTTTTTTTAAGTATAGTTTGATCGATATCTATAGTATAGATAAATCAATGTATTTAACCAATCACTGTTTCTAATAGAAAGGAAGCATCAATGAGGTGACCTCTTTAAAAATATAGTGTGTTCATCAATTCAAAGTAATACATACATTTATTATACATTTATATAATCTTTAATTATATATATATATATATATATATATATACGTAAAAAATATGAATTTCGTTTTTTTTATAAACTTTGAATCGTCAAAATATTGATTGTATTTCCTCCAATCAGTATTTGTCGTTTTTCTATCATTAACAATACTATTGGTCAGTTTAAAGTGATTATAAAGAAAAGAGAGAAATTCGATAGTTCGATGGCGCGCGAACTTCGGAATAGATAGTTCGTTCGCATGTACTCGGGGTAAGTAAAATTTCTATGGTTGTCGACTTGCTAAATGGCAACAAAGATGGCGATTTCAATGCGAGCAGTTAGTATTCGTCTTCTGTAACGTAAGTTGACAAGTCCTCGGGCATTCGTAAGTGAGTAAAGGATCGCTAACGGTGTGTGTTTTGTGCATAAAGTGTAATTTCGATCGAAAAAATATGTTAGAGACTTTTTGAAGTATGAGCGAAGGAGCGGATTCGAGTACGCGTATTTGCGAGAATTCGCTTACGACCTTGAACACTGAGGACAAACCTAATGTGCCTCTATCAACGACGACTACGGGAACGACAAAGAGGACGACGGAGACGACGGCGGAGACGAAGGCAACGACTACCACGACAACATACACTGGTAGAAGGCCACGATTTGGTACAGGCGATGTTCCAAAATCCCCATACATATGGATTGATGGTAGACAAATACGGAGCGCTTTAGCATATACGAAGAAATGGCCTCCCCGACGAGTGAGTTTCCCAACAAATGACATCAATTTGGTTACGGGATATTTGGAGCCGCCTAATCCTTGGAGACACGGTGAGGACAATCATTTATTCTCTCTTATTTATATTCATTTTTTTTTATTATTCCTTAGCAGAATGATATTTATCTTGAATTAAAGAGTCAGTAAGTATTAATTTCTTTTTTTTATTTATGTTTCGTTATGTGAAATTGTCTTCATAATGATTTCTTCAATGAGTATGTTATTGTATTGATCCAATTTTCATATACAAAATTGAGACAATTGTCTTATCTCTTATTTGTCTTGTTAATTAATATAGTTGAAGATGACAATCATTTTGTATGATATAACTGATAAAATTTATGTGAAATTATAATACAATTTGTTTCATCTCTTTTCTAATTACAATTTTTAACTTAATTATTAAATATTACTACAATTTAATATTGTACTATAAAATTAAATCATCAATCATTTTATTATATGTTATTATTTAATATTATGATTCTTAGAAATTATATATTTAATGCAATAATTTCTTTTCTGTCCGTTCATCCATCCATCCATCTATTATTGTTACAAAAAAGTTGTAAGAACTACTGACTATAAACAATAATAATTTAAATATATCAAAATAAATTATATATAATATATAATGATTACTAATTGTAGTATTAGAAAACAAAATTAATTTTATATATTGAAATAATGAAGTAATTAAGATTGAATTGTGATTGTATCTTGTAAAATCCATATATTAAAAACTATGTATCTTTCCCAAAAATCGTGCAAGTTACTATGTGTTGTACTAATACTTACATAAAATGAAAAAAAAGAAATAAGTTTAATAAATATTGTTTAATTAATTATTTATTGTTGATCGTTGAATTGAAGTTTTATTTACAATTAAAGATTATATTTTATGCGTAATGAACTATAATATTTAAATTTTTTAAAAAGATAAAATTCCTATATTACATAATAAAAAAAATACTTATTATTATTAATTATGTATATTTATTAATTTTTTTTTTTTATGTAGTTCTTAATTACCTCTTTGGTTATATATTTATGCTTTGTCACTAAGCTATCAGACTTTTTTTATAGACTGTGCCAAGAGAAGGATGTTTAGGATTTCACAATCTGAACGATGTACTAATTATAAGTTTGATGCAGAGTTAAAGTATGTCTATTATACTTAGTTAAGTACATTTAAATTTGATCTAGAAGGAGTTCAAGTTATAGAAAGTTGCCATATATTGCAGTATCAAATTCAATAAGTATTTTCGTAGTACTTAAGATTATATTTATAATTTATATATCTAATTCAGATGACATAATACTATTATAAGAAGTACGATTGTATGATCATTTTATTAGTTAACTTCATTTAATAAAAATAATTTTTAATGATGTAAATATATAGATCTATATATGACTATTCATAGATACTATCATAAGTATGGTAAGTTAATTATATGATGGAGTTTATATAATTGAATTTGAAATACGATTCTTAATATAAAAAAATATTATTAATTTTTATATATGAAGAAAACGCAACCACATATTGTATTTGTTTATTTTTTCTTTATGTTTAATGATAAAAAGTGTTTTTAAGTCAAATACTCATGTTCTTATTTAATACTTTTTTTAGTTTCAACATAATATCAATACTTGTTCACAGCTGAAAATGTGAATCGTGAGGACTTGATCACAGCGTATAAGGAATCCTGCAAACGGCACAACACTGAGCCATTGGAAAAAGTTTTAGCTCAATTAGAGGTATAGCTAGTTTATAGTGTCAACAGCTTTGTTATATTATCAACAACGAAGAAACAATATCTAATAAAAATTAATTAAATATAAATATTTCTTCATATTTAAAAATATTCTATTATATAATGTAATTATTTGATATATACTAGATATATAACAATATCTATATTTATAAATATTAATTATTATTTTTTTATCATATTAAAAAATAAAGACATTTAATGACGATATATTTATGTCCTTTAAGTAGTCTTTGTTTATAATTACAATTAATTTTGAACTTTTTAAAATAGAGTTGGGATTTGTCTGAAGAATATAATAATGAATTTAATTTAAAAGGAGTAAACTTGGATCTGAATCATTCAGAAACACTAGAAGAAATTCTTAAAAGAATTCAATTTAATAAAATTGACTTGGAAGCTACATCTTTAAACGATGAGGTATTCACAAGTTCTCTCTCTCTCTCTAAGTTTTATTACCAAGTATTTTATAAAGACATACTGTATATTATTAATTCTAAATTTTCATTACAGAGTTCTGTAATATTATTTGATATGCTAGAATATTATGAGTCTGCAAAACATTTGAACATTTCATCTAATTCAGATATTGGTGCTCGTGGTTGGCAAGCATGTTCACATATGATTAAAAAGGTTGATATGATTATGTATATTTCAACATTTTTTTTGTAGTTTCTAATTGCATATACATGTAGTTTTGTTATTACCATAAATTTAGTAATAGATAAATAGCAAAAAAAATTTTCACCTACAAATATTATTACGAAATTATATGATTAATTTTTTTTTCATACATTATTCCGTGTTTAATTAATGAAATCATTATTTGTCTAGACCCAATGTTTAGAACAGCTTGAAGCTAAGGATGTAATGCTTAATGAACAGTACATGAATATTTTGAGCCGCGCAATACGATTAGTCTACCATCTACATGTCCTTAAATTAGAAAATTGTGGACTATCAGGAAGACCTATCGTCATACTAGGTATTTATTATATTGCACAATTTATTATTTCTGTTATTTTGCAGATAAAAATTATAAGGTGATTGGGTTCTAATCCTAACAAACATACATCACATATTGTTATTATATAAGATAGATTTTTATAAGGTACATTTTTTCTTTGTGCCTTTTGTATGGTCCACATATCATTCCAATATACAAAAAATGTATAAAAATCTTCTATATTATTTTTATTTTCATATTAAAAAAGTAAATGAAATTTATGCAAAATATAAAATATTTATTTTATATTATTTTATATTAATTCAATACAAAACTCTGATTATAAAACCTCTTTCTGCAAGGTGGTATTTCATGTATTGATGTTGAATGCACTTTCATTTTTATAAGTGCAATCACATAGAAAATTGTTCATTTTATATTTATAAATCTAATTACTAATTAATTATATTTGCTGTTCTAACATTGTTCAGTACAATTGCTTTTTCTCATGCTTAACAGTCTTTTTATTCATAGTAAACATTTAATCATCCATATGTAATAGAAAACGATAAAAATAAAGTTTTTGCAATAAAAAATATAAAACTTTTAATTAATGGAGATAATTATTTTTTTATCATAACAGTTACAGCTCTGAAAATGAATACAGGGATAAGAGAACTTTATTTAGCTGATAATGGACTCGATTTATACGATGCTATACAGCTTGGATCTTTATTAAGGCTCAATAATCACTTACAATTACTTGATATTAGGTAGATAAAATTGAAAAATTATGCAAAATTGTATAAAATGAATTACTCAAATATTGTAAAAATATAACATGTATGTTTTTCCTTTTAGTAATAATAACATTCAAGATAATGGTGTGCAGGATCTATTAGAAGGACTTATTAATCAAGTTCATGAAGATAAAGATGGCAAAGGATTGAGTATACTCATATTATGGAATAATCGCCTTACTAAAAAATCATCTCCGTACTTCTCTCGCATTATTGTGAGTAATTTAATATATTTAATTATTTTTAAATATACGTTTGAAGAATATTATTACATATACATCGTGTATGGTGCGTGTGTGCGCGCGCGCCTGTCTGTGTATGTGTCTGTCTGTCTGCTGTCTCACCCTCTATCTGTGCGTGTGTGATCAAAAGTATTAACAGTAACTTGTATTGTTTTTTAAAACTAATTTGAGTCATATCTCCATGTATTGTTTTGCATAAAAAAATGTTTTCTTTCTACTCAGTCATTATCAAGGACACTGGAAACATTAAACATTGGACAGAATATGTTAACCAGTGAAATGTTAATCACTGTGAAGGATTCCCTTAAACAAAATCGTATTCTTTTACAATTGGGAATGCAATCCACAGATCTGACATGTAATGGAATAATTGCTTTATCTGATGTAATTGAAAATAATCAAGTTTTACAGGTATGTAACATGTAATTAATTGGAAATAATATTTGATAATAATTTTTTCGATACTATATTTTTATGTTATGTTCAGTTGAATATTATTCAGTTTTATATGTGTAATATAAGTATATATATATATACTTCCACAGAGGATAGATTTGCGAGATAATAGTATACAGATGACAGGAATGAAAGCTCTTAGTGCAGCTATGCAGAAAAACAGGAGTGTTATACAATTGGATCTAGATGACAAGCCTCGGATTAAAATAGTATGTATTTTTACGTTCGAAGGCATTTTTTTTTTGTTTTAATAATTTATATAAATATTTTTTCACAATAATTCTAGGATGGAATTTTACATCAATATATGGACGTTGTGGCAGAAATTAGAAGTTATTGTGCACGAAATAAAGAAAATCAACAAATGAATGAGAATATAGGGGATTCAGAAAGTCCAAGACATCATAGCAGATCCTTTAACGCGAGTAACCGTAAGATCTCGCTTACTTGTCAGACACTGCCATGTCCTTCATCACCCATGACTTCAGTAACCACCGAGGATACCGGGCGATCGACGCTTGAACCGAAACGTACTAGTGGGGGTCGCCTCCGTTCCCCGGCTCCTAGTCCTATCCCCTCGCCTGTCGCAAGTCCAATACCGAGTCCTTCTAGAAGTCGATTTGTTGTGTCTCGAGTTTCAGAAGCATCGTTACGTTCCACAGATTCCTCAGCATCTTCATCTCCTGTAACTCCAACATCGCTAGGACCAATGTCCACGTGTTTCTTTCCTTCCACAAGTGGAACATCTAGGTTTCGTGTGTCACTCGTTGAATCATCAAATTGTACATCTACACCTAAGTCTGTTTTCGCTTCATCTAAATCCAATGTTACCATCGGCTTTAACTTCAAAGTCGATTCAGTAGAGTCTGTGGATTCGGATGATTCAGATAATATATTTAAATCAGAGACAGAAACAAATAACGAAAAGAAACAAGGTGCACAAATTGCAATAAATAGTGAAATTAGCACGACTCCAATTAATGTTAATAAACATGATAGTATACAACCATTGAATATATCTGATAATACAAATGAACAGAGTACAAATGAATGTTTCACTGCTAGTAAGAATACTAGCGAAGTTAATACTCAAGATAACTTAAATGTTTATACTGTCGAACATAAGGAAGATTCTAAAGACAATCAAAGTGAAGCTCTAAAAGAAGAAACGATAGATACTTCTGCATTAATATTTAAGAAAACTGATAATTGTAAAAGTGAAATTATAAAAGATGCACAGATTGATTTGAAAGATAATATTGAAACAGGTGATCTTATAAATTTAAATAAAGAAGAACCAAATATACAGCAATCGGTAGAAGATATACTGTCTGCAAAATCACAAATTCCGCTATCAGGAAATAAAGGTACTCCAGTTCAGAAGCACACTTCCGGTTTAGAAAAGCTTCCCAGTTTATTTCAACATAAAGGAAATTTTTTTTCAGAATCACCCAATATTAGTCAAACAGATTTTAGAAATTTATTGCAAGGTAGTGTAAATAGCGTGTTAGCATTTGGTGATAAATTTCATCAGTATTTCAAAGACGGGAAAGCAAACTGTAAAACTAATACTTCTGGAACATTTGCAGACATTGTATCTTTATCTTCTAAAAGTAAATCATTAAAGTCATTAAATGTCACACAATTACCAAGTATACAAACATTAACAAGTATGTTTGCTTCATTTAAAACGGATACCAATACGAATGCCTCAGAACAACAGTCATCCAAAAAGTGCTCCAATCAAATAAAACATGCAGATCAGGGATATAACGAAGGAAAAATGAAAGAAAAAGATTTTAAAGAAAAATCATTACATTATAATGTAGAATCATCCCATTACGATAGTAGAAACTTTAGTAGCGATAAAGAAAAGGAAACTAGTGTATCTAGTTTAAATATTCAAACGTTACCTGATATTGTCCAATTAAAAGATGACGGGCATGCTAGCAGAGATTTAATAGCAGAAGAAAATAGTGTTACCTCAACCGTGGTAGTAAAAGCTTGCTCTAAAACTGTAAATAGTGCTTCATCGATAAATGTTCCAGAGAGCAAGATGACTGTATGTATACCTAAGTTAAAGGATATACCTGAATACTCTGTTTTAGAAGTAAGTGAAAATATTATTGAGAAAGAAACCATAGGATATGAATTGGGGAACATAGATTCTGTAAAGATAGAAAAAGTATGTGATAGAAGTTCGACTGACAGTATTAATTTGACTAGTGATGAAATATCTTCATCTTGTAACGTGACATGTGATATAAGAGTCATAGATAATGTAAATATTGTAAGTATGCTCGATGATCCAGTAAATTTGCAGACTACTTCTGAAAAAGATGTTGCAGATTCTTTGCTTCTTAATACTTGTTGTAAGAATGACGAAGTAGCATCAAATATGCATGTGGATGATTATAACCATGGTATAAATGATATTTCAATGATAAATCATGATATGTTAGAAATTAATGTAGAAAAGAAGAAAAATTTTAATAATGAAGTTACCAAAATATGTAGTGTTAATATTAACAAAGAAAATGAAAGATGGGTCGACTTAAACGATGCTTTAAGTCAGGATGTAGGAGCAAATACTTGCCATGTGGATATAGATCCACATTCAAAGAGTACAACTGTAAATAGTAAAATAAAATCATGTATATCAGAGTTAAGTCTTACTTCTAAAGATAATGTTGATGATTTTAATAATGTTAATGCACAGATACATCCAACTGCTAATATATGCACGGACGAGGCTGCAGTTGCTTTATGGAAAGAGGATACATTAAATGATCTTATTACAGAAGAGACATTGTTATCCAAACCAAATAATATTGATGCATGTCCAATTGTATCTAAAGATGTTAAAGTTAACAATTATATAGAAAATAATATAAAGAAGCCTTCTGGTAAGGAATCTGACTTTACTATACTTCCAACTGTAATATTACCACAGATAAGAGAAAATGTTTCTGCCTCTGTTAAAAAAACTCTTCAAGATTTTGAAAAATCAGACTCTGAAGATCTTATATTTTGTATTACTGATATATCTAACGATGGAAACTCTGTTAAAGAAGAAACACATTTACCTAATATAGTTTCTGATGCATGGCAACAAAATGCAGTAGAAACAGAAACTTCATTTTTCGATCTACCTCAGACATCTCATTCGTCTACAACTTTACTTATTAAAAAGCCAGAAAATATTCATAGGAATAGCCAAGATTCAGGAATCGAGGAATCCAATTTGTCAACTTCAGAAGATAACATTCCAGAGGTCGTTCAGCCGCAACATAAAGAGAGTTTCCAGGAAAGCGTTGATTCCGGAATTGAATCTGAATGTTCATTGGTATGTGTTAAAATTAATCCTAACACAGACGATACTGTTAAAAGCGAAATACCGAAGAAAACATCGTGCAATGTTGATGACAACGCTGAATGCCCCCGTAAGCGCATTAATGATCTCACAGATTTCAAATCTGATATCATTGAACATATACAAACGAGAAATAATGATACTGTAAAAGAAGTAAATTATTCGTATCTTGAAATGGTAAAATGCGCAGTGGTTACGTCTACGTGCTCGATAGGTGGAATAGAAATCACGAATAATGCGGCGGTTGGAACAAATTCTGAAGAAGATGATAGGATAGTTGCTGAACCGCCTGTAGTTTTTCATGTTACAAGGTAAGTTATACATGTTGGCGGAATAATATTTTCAAACAAGCAATTTGAATATTTTCTTTGAAAATAAATATTAAATAAAAAAAAAAGAAAATTGGAAACGAGATATACACGTCTATCTTAACGATATTTTTTTCGGCGCATTTTTTTATTTCGGAATAATTCTATTCGAATAAAATCGAAGATAAAGATAAGATAAATGCAGTTGATTAATTTTGTATTCATATCAAAGTTTTAAGGGGTAAAATCGCTTTTCAATGCATTTTCATTTGTATGAATTATTCTTTAACTTGTGGATACTAACGTTAATGCATCGCACAAATGAAAATGAAACAAATATTTTGCAAGTTTTGATATCGTTGATAACAAATCAATTATTGTCTGCAGCTTTGACATTATTTACAATATATTTTTATGATTTTTCATAAATCTTTAATTATGCATAAATCATATATAAAGCGGTGTTATTATTTGCATTCATGAAGGCAGATAAAAAAAAGATTCGATACATCTAATGCATACATGTAGCGCTCTGCAATATATATATATATATATATATATATACACATATATATGAAAAATTTAATAACTCGGTGCATAACATGCCTTCATCATACTTATTTCTTTGCAACTCAACGATTGATTAGGCCGCAATTCATCATATACGCAAGTCATGTTTTTATTTCTGCAAAATGTGTGTGTCGTCGATGGACCAATTCATTGCTGCATTTAAATACATTTTGATGGAACATATTATGGAATCAATTGCTCTTTTAATAGTGCCTCGATATATATGCTGTTGTGCCAAAGGAAAATTGGGTTGGCTGGCGTTCCATCATTTTCTACGTTCGTTTTCAAGACTACTATACTTGCTTATTTTTTTGTAATTTCAAATTAATCCTTTATTATGCCATGCTTATACAGTAATGTCTTTGCCTAACTAATCGAGAGCGCATATATTATTTTCACAAAGGGAAATATGGCCCTCATTATCATTCATATCATTTATATCATTTATCAGACATATCCTTCATTAATGAAAACCTAGCAAAACTTTATTTCATTTACTAAATTATACGAAGCTAATAGAAAAATCATATCGTTGGTACAGTAAAGTAAAAATAAAACTTATGCATTTCTTTTTCATAATAGTGAATAATGATCGAGTGTTTTTACTCCTTAAAACTACATTCTATACTTTCAACTCACATGCAATTATAATTACATCACGATGATTTTTCTTTTTGGTTTCTACAATTAACAATAAATATTTTATTAATTTCTATGTTCTTTGTTTATCTGGTGAATAGAAAAAATTAAGCTTTAATAAAAAATCAACTGAATTTAATGTTAATATGTCGTTGTATATTAATCATGTGAAATATTTATTTACTTTACTGTATCAGATAATCCGGACCTCGTTAGAGAAGAAATTTAAATTAATTAAGTCAAAAAAAAAAAGAAGATTCAATGCGAGTAGTATACATAGATATCTTGTGATTGATTTGTAAAGTATTTTGTAAAGTTAATGTTAATTCGTTATTAATTGTAGTCCCAAGTAAAGTGGACCACACAGAGGACAAAGAGGAGGATGAAGATGAAGAGGACGAGGACGAGGAAGAGAACGAGGACAAAGAGACAATTTATGACGACGACGATGACGACGATGAGATAAATGAACTCGAGGAAACGAAGAAACAGCTCGAGCCAAAGTATCGTCGTTATGTCAACTGGCGAATTTAAGGGGAAAAAAAAAGAAAAAAGATAAAAAATATATATATATGTATTTAATGTCCATACGCGACCAAAATAAAAAACGGTTAAAGGATTAACCAGATAAAAAGGAAGTGCAGGTCACAACATTGCGGTAGCGATATTCATCTAAAAGAATTTATAATAGTGAAGAAATTGTAAATGTTGGTTGAAAAAAAAATGGAGAATGGACTGTACGTTTTGTTGCTCAATGATGTTCACGCAACACTTATTTTTACTAATCTTTAGTTGGAACGTTTATAAGAAAGAAAAGGAAAAAGAAAGAAAGATTTAATAGATGAACGAACAAATAGGGTGCAGTGCACATTTTGTTCGTATTTCCGCCTGCGTATTTTCAACGTAGAGCAACAGAGTATGTATATGATAATGGACGATCATATCTAGTCTTAAAGACAAGTCGGTCCATTCTAAATCGCAACTTAAACTTAAATGTCCGATCGCTGTGTTCACGTCGTATTTAAACATATTTTACGATGTTCACGAACCGTTAAAAAGACAGTGCGGACGACTTTAATTACTACTTAAATAAATGTACTAAATGTGTATTGTTGTTTAAATTAAACTCTTAAAAGAAAAAAAAAAGGAAAAGAAAAATAAAAGTAAAAAAAAAAAGATCATTTATAGGTGATAACGACGAAAAGTGCAATTCGGAAAGTAACTGACTGAAAGTCATCCGGAATTACACGAAAAACATGTACGCAATATGTATGTATGTATGTATGTACGTATGTATGTATGTAAGTAAGTGAATATGCATGAATGAACGTTTGCATGTGTCATGTATGTATATGTGTGTGTATATATAAACATATTATGGACACACACACACATATATATATATATATTCCGTGCAACGGAGAAAATGTATCGACAAAAAAAACTCGAGTCAAATTTTTTATAAGGGGAACGAAGGTTAATGAAGGATATTGTTAAAAAAAAATTTATTATATTATTGTGCTTAAAAATCTTAAAATTTTTATTTATTATCTTTAAAAAGATCTTAACTTTGACATAATACGTTTTATTGTATATAAGTAAAGATCTAATGAAAAATAACACGCTCCTGTATCTATTGGATAAGTGTATGTATGGATCAAGATTTAGATCAAGAAATATAAACTTGGCCTTTCCGTAAGATTAGATTATAGTTTCACATTCATAAACACTTTCTTACTTTTTAATATTAATAGTGCATTCTATACTAAAATGGAATTTTGATGATTCGATCGATGATTTTACAACAATAATATGATTGTCGCGATATCAATGGATGTTTTAAAAAAAAAAATATTTAAACAATTTTTTTTAAAGCGAAGATTTTTATTACGATTTTATTGAATATATTCGACAATTTTATTTTTCTTTACATTCTTTTACTTTGCTGACGATATCGAAATCCATGCAATATTGCATAACATCACTATATAAAAACATTTGCTTTAAAATTATATATCTTGTATTCATTGTTATGTATTTATCGAAATAGTGGATGCATGTGTATATATGTATATATATGTGCATATATATATATATATATATGTATGTATATATATACATATAAATATATGCAAATGTCAAATATTATTCAGCAGGTGATTGAGATTGTACAAATGAAAATGAGTTTACAATAGAATGATCCGTTGGCATCGATATTTCTAAGATTTAAGTTCTATCTCTTGTTATGATGTCTGTGATGAATCTCGCACCAGGCAGATACAAAGATTAGTGGAAACAATACAATAGTGGAATGATCTGTCCCTTTTTGATCACAATTTATTATTCAGAATACAATATGTGTATATATATTTTTGAAAGAAAAAATTTCGTGGAATGTCTATTGTCCGTTCGCAAATGTTCCAAATAACGCTTTAACAAATACGTTTCGAAGAAACGATTGGGAACAATATTGTTAATCATTGGTTTCTGTATTTACTTTTATCGTATGTGTGTGCGTGTGTGCGCGTGTATGTATGAATGTAGAATAAGTTTATATTTAATAACATGTATGTACTAAGAGAGAAAGAGAGAGAGAGAGAGAGAGAGAGAGAGAGAGAGAGAGAGAGAGAGAGAGAGAAAGAAAGAGAGAAAGAGAGCGTGAGCGAGCGAGAGATATATGCTAAAGAAATAAAAAAAAATAACAAATAAAAGATTTAACAATGTTAGAATGGAAATCGTACCGCACGGAGTAATAAATGAAAGAACAGAATTATATATAAAATAATGTATGAAAGCGAGAGAGAGAGAGAGAGAGAGGGAATGAAAGAAAATTTGAGTTTAAGAATTTTATTGAATTCAAAGATGCAAAAAAATAAAGGCGACTTAATGGCACAAGCCCGTTTTATATTTTATTTTCATTATCTAACATTATCTATTCATTGTTAGCGACCTTTGAAATATATATGCGACTTTTCATTTTGTCAAGTTAAAAATAATTTGATTAGAGTTAGTCGAGTTTGATATAAAAAATTTTATATTAGACAGCGAAGATAATAAGACAGAGGATGATCTAAAAAAAGAACGGAAATAATTCGAAGGATTTCGAAAATGATTTGGCCTTTTAAAAGTGATCGATACATGGTTGCCCGAGGACAGTGTAAAGGGCCGATATTTGTGCCACTTGGATCCCCTGTTTCTTTTTCTATACATTTACATGTTAGCAGCTTTGCTTCGTCGTCGTCGTTTGTAGGGAGAGCACGCAGTCGCAAAGTGAACGCGCAGCACCGTGCTCGTGATCACCAGGCCAACGTATGTAGGAGTTCGATTTTGACGTTCGTAGAATCGACTACTCCGTGCTCTCGTTATATACTCTTATTTTAATTTTCCCTCCTCTTTCAATCCACACACACATAGTTAGCCAATTGTCTATTTTGTGCATCCTCGTGTTTATTTCTTTTCTACGCGTTTGCGCTCGCACGTTGTTTATTCACGTCCTATGCGATCCAATGTCCTTCGGAAAATAAATATCGAGAGGTCGTTTTATTAAAGTTATTTATTGGTAGGTACTCGAGATTTACGTTTCTTGTGTGTGAGCGTGTGTATGTATGTGCGTGTTTAGAACGCGTGCGATGTATCTAAAAATCTACTTGTTCTATATAACAAAATTACGATAATTATTCGCGATAATGTGTGACCTCGTAACCAACAGGATCTTATTATTAAAGTGCTAAAAAAACAAAAAAACTGAGAGAGAGAGAGAGAGAGAGAGAGAGACAGAGAGAGAGAAAGAATGGAGAAAATGAGATCGTTGAAATCAAGGATTACAAGAGAAACGATGATACGTTGTTTTAATATTCGTCATATTAGAAGATCGATATCGTTTTATCAAACTACGGTTAACGTCGAATAGGAAGGAGAAGGGAATAAAAAAAGAAAAAAAGAAAAGTCGAACCTCTCTCTTCTCTTTCTCGAGAAGAGCCCTTCGACGACCGCAATGCGCGCGCGGTGAATCGACGACGGACACTCTGTTGTTCTACATCCCGAATCGTTAGTATCGATAATAGAGAATCGTTAGAAATTAAAAAAGTAAAAAAAAAAAAAAAGAGAAAGATTTTCAATAATTTTTCTTTTGTTTATCCTTATAATTTGAGAATAAATGTTCTTTGCGTTTTCATCGTGTTAAAAGTTTTCAATGTAATATAGATTGTGAAATACTGCTACGATCTTAAAGCGTATAATATGGTAACTATGAGCTCCGAAAAGTCGGCCTCCCGCCGAAAGCCAATAGAGAATAATGATACGAGAGAATCATCGGATCAAACTGGCGACAGGGAAGAGAATGATCGAACCGAGGAGAATGTTGAGAAACAGAATACACCCACGCACCGTGTCACTGCCTGTTGCGCTGAAGATACGCCAAATTATCTCGTCTACAAAAAGGTATCTCGCATGATATCTTTATCATTCTAACTGATCGATTTGTAAGAGAGTTCACGTATGAATGAAATTTATTTGTCACGTTAAATACGAAACGTCGTTGTACGAGAAAAATATTTAACAGCCGAAAATTTAAATCCGAAAATTATCAAACATCTACGGGCAAAAGTATACCTACGTTCTTTCAGATGGAATCTCTAATGGAAAAAATGTTGGAGGAAGCTACAGGTGTCCCCGTAAGAACAGTAAAAAGTTTCATGACAAAAACTCCATCAGTTTTCACAGGTAGTGTCGATGTCAAATGATCGAACGAAGATTTGTATTTCTAACTCGCATGATTTTTTATATTTACGCGAATTTTTAGGTTCCGATTTGATATCGTGGATGATGAAAACTATGGATATTGATGATCAAGGTATATATATATATATATATAGATATCTATATATATATATATATATATATATATATATATATATATATATATATATAAACATACCTATATGTATATATAGAGTCAATGTTTCTTTTTCAAATTAATTGCCGAATAAATTTTTAATTATTATCTCATAACTTTTTAATATATAGAGGCTCTTCACGTGGCACATCTCATGTCATCTCATGGTTATTTCTTTCCCATTGATGATCATTGTCTTACCGTTAAAAACGATAACACATTCTATAGATTTCAAACGCCTTATTTTTGGCCATCGAATTCTTGGGAACCAGAGAATACCGATTACGGTAATAAAATATAATCTTAAATTATATTTGTACATGTTTTGTTTTATTTAGATTTATATAAAACAATAAATAAAATAACGTTCGGATATTTCGAATCGTAGCCGTTTATCTGTGCAAAAGAACGATGCAAAATAAAACGCGTCTCGAATTGGCTGATTATGAAGCCGAGAATCTAGCTAGATTGCAGAAAATGTTCTCTCGAAAGTGGGAGTTCATTTTTATGCAAGCGGAAGCACAGAGTAAAGTCGATAAAAAGCGAGATAAACTGGAAAGGAAAGTATTGGACAGTCAAGAGAGAGCCTTTTGGGACGTGCATCGGCCGATGGTAAAAGATTTCATAAGAATTTTTTTTCACTCAAAATGTGTGCTTTATTCTTTCTTTCGGGGAATACAAAAAAAAAAAAATAAAAGAAAAAACTTGTAACATCGACTAAACGATGTTTTTTCGATTTATCTTACAAACCCTATCACAACGACACTGATTACAGCCTGGCTGTGTAAATACGACAGAACTCGATATCAAGAAAGCATGTCGCAGTCAAAAACCAAACTTGAGATCTAGTAAACATCTGAAACTTGGGATCGCTGGTGGAAGAATTTCTCCCCATTCGGAATCTTACATAACGTTTACGATAGAATCGTTGCAAAAGGAAATTGACATGTTGAAGGATAGATTGGATAGGAGAAATATCAAAGTTTCTAAAGTTGCGGAAGCGTAAGTTCGATGTCCGCGTAACATCTCATTTCTTTAATTATAAAGTTCATAAAATGTTCATAAAACATTGTCAATTTATCTAAATTTCAAATTTCAGTCTTATCGGATACTTTGAACAGTATTCCGAGTATGATCCATTTTTTACTCAACCTGAATTTACAAATCCGTGGATATCGGATAATCCGGAAATGTGGGAGCAAGAGAAAATAGCGTAAATAGATTTTGTTATTATTTTGTAAATAATTATAAAATAGAATAAAAAGCTGAAGCATATTTTTTTTTTCGAATAGGAAAGAAGTATCTACGAGAAGAGTGAAGAGATGGGCGTTTGGCCTTCAGGAATTGTTACAGGATCCGGTCGGTAGAGAACAATTTATACGATTTTTGGAAAAAGAATTTAGCAGTGAAAATCTCAAGTAAGGATCTAACATGGTGTTATTCGTCTCTTATATTTTCAATGCTAAATGTTATATACATGTATTTCGTTACAAAAATGAATGTATGTCAGATAAACGAGATTTTTCTGCTGTGTACAGATTTTGGGAGACCGTACAGGAATTGAAAACCTTCTCGCAGAAAGATGTTAACGTTAAGGTTGAAGAAATTTGGAATGAATTTTTGGGTCCAGATGCGAGCTGTCCAATTAACGTCGATTCTAGGTCCTTCGAAATAACGAAAAAAAATTTGGAAAAACCTGATCGTTGGTGTTTCGATGTCGCTGCGGTATAATTTTTGTATAATATTTATTATCTGTTTCTATTTTTTATATAAAAAAAAAAAGAAGAAAAAAAAATTTCTCCTCTCAGGCTCATGTTTATCATCTCATGAAAAGTGATAGTTATTCGAGATATCTTCGTTCTGAGATGTACAAAGACTTTCTTAATGGTTCGAAGAAGAAGGTGAGGGAAGATTTGAAAATTTCAAACCATCCACTTCTACACTAATGTATACATTTTAATTTAACAATATATACTTGTTAAATTTATTGTTTACAGACATCGGTAAAGGGTATCCGATCAATCGTATCTTTCACTGGGCGCAGAGATACGGCAACTTCGTAATCTGTCGTGATATTTGAAAATATCATGTAAAAAATTGGGAAAGTGCGGATATCATTTCTAATCAGTAATCACGTAAGTTAAACAAATTTTAAATCTTTTAGATAATATCATCATTTAATTTAATCCATACAGGAACTTTCGAATTATACGCGTATGTATATAACGCGATATGTTCCTCGATAAACGTTTGATAACATCGGAATATATCTATAAAAAAATCAATCTGACGATTAAAGAAGCATAATCGTTTAAATTACGTATTGTAATAATTATGCCCTTATAAAAAGACTTTACACAGAGAAACAAAACTATTTGTTTTAAATTATTCGTCATACAATTATTTTCATATCACTCTATTTATTAATTGGATATATAGTTTCACAATGTATCTGTAGATAATGTATGTAAAATACAAAAGATATAGATTGTTTTTAAGCTTATAGAAAGCAATGAGATATACCATAAGAAATACTGGTAGACATAGTATAATGAAGTGAGTCATAAAGTAATACAACAAGTATCAAATGTACAGTTATATGCTTCTTAGGATGATATTATATTAAACTTCGTTGTCTTGAATGATCTTGCGTAATACAACAGATAATTTTCATTTAAAAAGTCTATCATTAAAAAACAGAAAATAAAAGAAAAAGTATCTTTATATTATGATTATGCAGCTTTGTAAAGCTGTGTAAGAATACCAATAATATACGTGTTTTTTCCATTTTATAGTAAATCTTCATTCAAGAAATTTGATTTTAGCGACGTCAGAAATGTAATCAAAAGGATCCAATGCTATGAAGTAGTAAATACCGACAGTGATCAGACTGGCATTTACTAGGCTCAATAAAAACAGGTGGCAATAATCAGATGTGCCGAATTATGGTTTTCTACTTACAGTAGTATGTACTTTTGTTGACAAATCGTCGTTGATAAAACTGTTTGAAATGTCAACTAACGTTCTATAATTATTATATATGTATAATACGTACAGTTTTTCTGCGTCGTGTAAATGGACTTAAAAATGGAAAAGTGAAAAGAGTTAATGTTTGAGGTAGACAGCATATATAAGACTCACAGATGTGTACCAACGTTTTTTCATTCTTTTTTTAATCCTCCTCCTCTCTCTCTCTCTCTCTCTCTCTCTATCTCTCTTTTTCTATCTTACTTTCTCTCTTACTTTCTCCCTTTTTCTTTCTTTCTCTTAAAGCTCGACACACTTCCTTTCTTTTCTTACAAAAGAAAAATTATTCTATTTCTAATAATTGAGATGGCAACCGCGTGTCTAATAATAATTAAAGCAAGATAGATAAGCGCTTCGTGAAGAAAGGAATAATTAATGAATTACTAGATTATTCGAACGCAGAATCTCTCTCTCTCTCTCTCTCTCTCTCTTTCTCTCGTCTTTCGTCATACACCGCTATTATAAACATACAATGTCTTCTTGGATGCTCTTTTATCGGATAAGCGAGCAATCCAAGTGCGAAGAACTATTTATGACAACACGCCCCTTGTAACTTCAGCACTCATAGAGTCGAGCCTACGAACGTTACGTCTTCTTTAAACAAACGCTTCTCCCACATGTTTTCACGCATCACGATAATTCTTTTTTCTTCTTCTTCTTCTTATTTTCCCCATTTTGTAATAATAAGAAAAATATTTTTAGTGGCTCGCGCGTGCATTTTGTACATTCGCACAGGCGTGACTAGATATATACGAATACCCAGAGAACCCGGAGCATCGGTGTGAATCGCTAATGCAAAAATCGTTTAACGCGAACTAGGTTCGTTTAAAATCTGGAGATTTAACACCCTTCTTTTTCTTTTCTTTCTTCTAACGGCCTTTTATCAAATATTCATTTAAGTAACGTCTTATCGGCTTGATTTAATTAAAATTCTCGATCTCGTTTCAATGATCGAAATTTATTCTTTATGAGCTATGAAAATTCATGCCACCTATGTTATAGCTAAGAAATTCATTTCTAATGAAACGTTTGAGTGGTGTCTGTTAAAAAACAAAAAAAAAAAAAAACAAAAAAAATACAAGAAAACAATATGACTAATTAATTAGAGTAAATATACTACGGATATAGATACTATTAATGCCAGAGTATAGAACAAGAGATCGACACGACGCATTTTCAATGATAAAATCTCATAATAATATTATGAACGATAAACGATAGTACATCGACGATCCGCCTGATAAAATCTTGTATTTGGAAAAACATATACACTAACATTGGTCTTACAAAAGTGTTTTTGTCACTTTAGAAGGCAATCTACCACTTAATGATCAATGACTCTAACGATTGTTAAAAAAAAAAATCGATCGTATTATTAACGAAAAACGATTCGTGATGTGATCCTAATCGCTAAATACTGATCACAAGTATTTTCACTTCTCTTACAATCGAGAGTGAAATACTTCAGATACTCATGAGTTATCTATAAGTATTGTAATAATACGCTTATGTAGTCCCTGCATTTATATCTACGAATATTTTGTATACTTTCCTTGGAATGACGTCATCACAAAAATTACACGAACGAGTAAAAATACTTCTCATTCGTGAGGATTAATTTGTAATTACACTTCTATACCGTTATACCTCTTCGATCTTTTTTTTACTGTTCCTTTTGATTAGAGGCACAATGGCCCAGAGAGCGGTACCCAGTATAAGTATTATACCGAATGCCAAGAAAATGGGTTTATAAGATCCAACGTGTTCATAGATGACACCGCAAACCGGCGGTCCGACGAGTTGGAGGACACCGTTAACAAAGAGCGAGATTCCATAAGAGGAACTGAGTTTATCAGTACCAAGCATGTCAGCCAGGATAACGGTCGTGATGCCGATGTACATGCCAGAAGAGAGGCCAAATAATGCACAGAAAAAGGAAAGCATCCCATAACTATTGGCCATCGGTAGTAGCGCCAGAGCTATTCCACTAGTTCCAAGGCCACCGACGAAATAATAATATTTCGGTACGAAGTCTATATCGGATAAAGAAGCACCACTTATTCTACCGATAAGATCAAGAGCTGAAACAGTGGACAATAAAAGAGCCGATGAATTTTGATCGAAGCCTTGGGAGTTTGCGTAGGACGGCAAATGAATCATAAAGTTTGTATTGCTGATCGCTGACGTCGAGTTTGATATCAAAATGACCAGATAGATCGGATCCTTCAGCATGCTGAAATCAAAAGATAGATATACTTTCTTCGTGCTTTCATCCTTAGTCGATGAAGTCTCGGACTTCGATGGCTTTGGCGTTGAGATTTCTACTTGCACGGGCTTGTCCAATTTTACGGATTCGTTGTCCTCTTGAAGATGCATTTTTATCGATATTCCTAATACGTTTGATCCGTTATCTGACATTGTGCTAATCTGACGGGAATTGAACGGTTCATTAGTGACGAATTGTTTTTTATCAACTAGCTTTCTATCGCTCGTACTCGAAGTCTCTTTAACGTTTTCTTCGTCATATTTATCTTGAAGATCCTCCCCTTTTTCCTTATCGTCTACGCTAGCAATATCCTCTATAACTTGATCCTTGACGATCCATTGATCTTGCTCCTCTTCTTCATTCGGCTTTGTCAATTTTTCAAATCCTTCTTCTTTGGATGTAGTCAGCTTCGAATAATTCAATAGTTCCGTTAAATTTTGTACCTGCTTCGTCGTACTTTCGATTTTTTCATTCTTCTCGTCCTGAACAATCGAATTCAATTTCGCCGGATCGATCGATTGACGTTTTTCATCGATCGGTTCGTCCAAGCTTAAAGCTTCGTTATCGATTCCTTCCTCTATGGGAACGGCTATCATATGTTGTTCGACCGGATGATAGAGCAACGCACAAACTAGCGTGTTCAATGTTAAAGCACCCATAATAAGTACCGCACCTCTGAAATAACGAAAGAAAGATTGTTAATGTTACGTTTCTTTTTTGTGATTAAAAAAAAAAAAAAGAAAAAGAAAGAACGAAGAGAAATAAAATAAAAGTGTATTTCTTTTACACAATGTTTGCCCCAAATCTACGCGGCAAATGTGCTCTTTCGCACATTTAATGACATCACTTATACCATTAGGATGTCTAAGAAATAACAAATGTTAAATGACTAACTGGCAATTATATTCGTATTTATGTGAATGGTAAACGAGCAACTGGGCAATTACATCGGTGCTATTTCTGATGTTCAAAGTGCATCGTTCGACTTTCTAACGCCATCCTCTTCCCCTCTCCTTTCACAAGTTACCTATATCCAAAACAGTCAAGAAGATATTGGAGAAGCGGTGGTAACACTATAGTTCCAATCGCGCTTCCGGAAATGCAGAGACCGTTGGCAAAACCACGTAGCCTCTGGAAATACGCTGTGACGATGTAAATCGTTGGTGGAAAGGATAAACCAGCGCCGATTCCGACCATCAGACCATAACTAGATGAAGAAAAAAAAATATGTAAAGAAATTTTACTAATTATTATTCATACATGCATACATATACATCTATAGGTAATATTAAAATTGTTTCTTTTTCATTACTTACCTAACGTAGAGATAAGAAACGGAATTAGCAAAATAGCTGAGCATCATTCCAGTAGCGGCAAAGGTGCCGCCAATTAATGTCACGGTTTTATAAGAATACTTGGTAGAGAGAACACTCGACAAGGGACCTATTACAAAGATGGTACACGATAAATAAACACACATTTGTATAACTTCTATTCGAATGGCATGTTAGATAAACTAAGAGAATTTTAATTCATGTAAATGGATCGCTCAGAGTTACACGGATATGTTTAGCATAACGATAATATAGTAAGAAGCCGATCTCCTTACCCAAAGAGTTGTAGAGAAAATAACAGAGAGCCGGCATCCAAGAGGCTGCTGTTGGCGATGCCTTGAAAACGTGAAGGAATTCGACGAAGAGAACGCCGAAGGATTTGACGGTTCCAGGGATAAGGAAGTTGACAATAAGGGCTGAGGTCAATACGACCCAACCCCACCCCCCGTCCGGTGGTATCATCTTCGTTTTGCCGCTAACATTCCTCGTTGTCTTAGTCGTTGTCATTGTTGTTGCTACTGCTGCTGCTGCTGCTGTTGTTGTCGTAATAACGGGAAATCGATCGGATCGATTCTAACTCTGTGTTTCGTTAATGAAATCGCCCAACTAGAGGGTGTAGGAAAATAACAGAAAAAGGGAGGGAAAATCAGAGATTAAACGTTACGTACGTATTATAATAATCAATGCTATGCATACAGAATCCAGCTAAGAATAATAGAAATTTATGGGTGTATTTATGTATGAAAGGATATATATATATATATATATACATAGAGAGAGAGAGAGAGAGAGAGAGAGAGAGAGAGAGAGAGAAAAGAAAGATTATTATCGATATTAACGTGACGGATTACCTAACGACGTCCTCGATCAACGGAAAATCGAATGATCGAGAATAGTGTATATAACATAAAAGTCTATCATTATTTCTTTTATATGATTTTTCTCATAAAAATAAAAAAATAAAATAAAAATATATTAAAATTCTTCTTAGATATTAACAATTATATATTTCAACGTTCCTACCTAAAATTAAAATCGATTGAAAAAGTAGATATCTTCGAGTTACATCCTAGTGATCATAAGATCGAACGACATTACGTCATTCGTCCCTGCTAATTAGATCACTCGAGTAGATCAGGATATCGCTTGTATACCGTCACGACAAGGTTTTCCAAATGAAATACAGATGAACAAGAGAAATAAAAATGAAAATAAGAGTATTATTATTTAAAGGAAATAATTACTCCTTGAAACTTGGCGCAATCCCTTTCAGAGAAAAACAGATGAAATTAAAAAAAGAATAATAATAAAAAAACAGAAATAAAAAAATATAATAATAATAATAATAATAATAATAATAATAATAATAATAATAATAAGATCGTTCGATAAAGGGTTTCAAACGATTACGTGCTTTCCGATGTTAGTCGAGAAGATCATCCTTTTTTTCTCGCATGCGAAATCAGGCTTGCGCGTTTGTTCGTGTAGAATAAATGTAATTTTCATTAGAAGACGCCGTTCATTGAAACCGTAACGTAAACGTGCTCCGTTTACCATAATCGACGATTACCAAAGGAAAGAGGAAAGAAGAAAATCGCTATTTGTGTATTTACGTGCTAGGAAGTTAAACGGGAATGAACGCGTAGAGAAACACGTGATCCGTAAAATATTGACTCGCGATATATAAAGCGAGAAGCGTGAATCAAATACGAAAAGGATTCACGGAGAGGAATAGGGCTCGTGAAGAAAGTAGATTCACGACGTGGAATAGTGAGAGACAGAAAATGCACTCTCGTGAATTAATTAACTTTTCTTCGTATTCCTGCATTTCTTTTTCTTTTTCTCTTCTTTATTTTTTTTCTTTCTTTTTTTTTCTCACACATTTATTATCTGTAACTATAGTTTCGAATATACAATATTATTGTAGAATAATGATTTTATGACATATTTATGTGTCTCATTCGAATTTTCATGAGTTGGAATTTTATTCTTCTTCTTTTTTTTTTTTCTTCCCCTGAACATTCCGAACGTTATTAACGATTGAAATTAAATCAAATACAACGTTGAGATGATAAAATAAAAAAATAAAGAAGGAAAAATTGAAAGAAGAAGGATACGTAAAAGTTATGCAACGCGTATCTCATATTTCTCAACGAAATTGTATCCTTACGATTCGAGCTATTGCTATTTAATATATTTAAGAAAAATAAAATATAAATTGGTAAGAGTGATCCATTCTCTTATGTCCTGATAATGTCACTAAACGAGAGTTCTTTCTCTTTCTTTCTCTCTCTCTCTCTTTTTCTTTCTCTCTCTCTCTCTCTCTCTCTCTCTCTCTTTCTCTCTCTCTCCCTTTCTCTTTTTCCCTTAATGAAAAAAATATAAACTAAGAAGGTTTGGGAAGTATACTACAACTGTTTGCTTTCTACGATTCGATCTCTCCTCGATATAGTAGATCTCTCTTGATCGGAGAATGCTCGAGAAAAAAAGGAAGAAAGAAAGAAAGAGAGAGGAATACGCGTTCTGGTTAGAGTGAGAGTAAATCGATGAAAAAAGGCGCTAGTAGCCTTACGAAACTTTCGATCGAGCTGTTTAGCTCAACGGAGCTAACTCGATGCAAGATACTCTGCAAAGAGAGAAAGAGAGAAAGAGAGAGAGGAAAAGAAATAAAGAAAGAAAGACTGAGCCATTTTATATTTTTTCGTTTTTTCTTCTTTTTCCTTCTTTCATAAAAATGAATATGTATTAACGTAAAGATAAAACAAAAAATAAAAAAAAAAAAATAAGTGAATAAAAAAAGAGATACAAAAAAAAATGTCAGGGATCATCTCTATCAAAATAAAAATGACGTTCGTTTTCTATAATCTTCCATAATTTTCTACTATCTGCAAATACGCAGACCTGATTCGATTCCTCCAAGAACGCCGATTTGGTAATGTTCGATTTACGTAATGACTTACATGGTCACGGAAGATCTAACAAGTAAGGTCGACGTGAATCGAAGAATGAGGAAGAGAAGGATGAGAAAGGTGGAAGAGGGAGGAAGAGGGAGAAGGAGAAGGAACGGAAGAAGCGAACCAAATATAATCATAATCGTCAACGTATTTTGTTCGAACGACGAAATCGCACGAATGAGCTATTTTAAAGTCGTGCATGAGCAAATTCGTTGAACACGAGCTTTTAATTATCTGAGAGCAATTGACGCACGGACCCCGATCGGTCAAGTGGGAATATACTTAAGTACGCTAACATCTCGTGTAAACTGAACAGAAAGGGAGAAACGTAATATATACTACACCGGTTTTAATGGCTCTACGTTTCTTATATGCGTTATTCTCTATCTTTCTCTCACATTCAGTCATATACATTCACTCTATTGGCTTCCCTATCTCAAAGAGAGGAGTAGTCAACAAAAATGCTCCGAGAGAGTAAGCAACCAAGTAGAATATACCGAATTGTGTGCAGACACGTTTAGCCTCTAACGGTCCGTATCTACTCTTAAGATCTATAAGAAGAAAAATATTCTCCGACAATATTGCAAATCTTCCAGCGTATTTTCCGCTCGTCAATTGACTTGTTTTGATGATTTCATCACGTATGCGCAAGTGAATGTATATATATATATATATATATATATATATATATATATATATATATATATATATACAAGGTGACTGATAATAATAAGATTCATAAATGTAAAGATTGTTATTATTAAGAGAAAATAGTATAAATTAAGAGAAGAAAAGAAATTTCATACAAAAGAAAAAAGAAAAAAAAAGAAACGCCTGTAATCGCACGGGATACGGGATAAAAGAAGAACCTGAGCGGGATATAGGGACCTTCTAAGGACGCGCCAGGAACTTAAATATCACGTCGTTGACACCATTTATGGTGACTCTTTGTAAAAACATGTTCCCGCTAATTACTGTGCATTTTCTCGGATTTATATTTATAAACCGCGTATATTTTTCTTATCGTCTGCCATAAGGTAAAACCTTAAACTTGTCGCGAGCCCTTTAAGTACCATTCCTATTCGCGAGAGAATGAAACTGGTTCTCCCCGGAGGATTTTCTTTAGAATATATACTGCTGCTCATGTACACCGATCGCGATCTTCATTGGGGGTTTATATCGTTTAAACGGAGCCTCGTTTTTTTTTAGAAAAGAAAGTTTTTCAATCTTTTTTTTTCTTTCTTTCTTTTTCTTCTTTTTTTTTTTTATGCGAACAGACCAACTTTTTCATTTGGAAAATCTTTAACTCTTGGGTCAATGAACCTGAGGGGACTCGCGTTCGCCTGCTATTTCTTTCTTTCCTTCGTCGAAGTGAAAAGAAATCTTTGCCGCGTAAGGATAAATCCGTTAACGCTTTAACTACTATGGGGGTAACCGGTACTCGACTTATAAGAATCCGTAATTGTCAGTATTGACTGGGAATTACAAGTGCAAATGTAATTTTAATTATAACGAAGTAATATATATTATAACGGGAACTAAATCAATGTCGATCTCTATGAAACTTTGTCTGGACTCATTTTTCGCAACCAGTTGGATATTAAAAATATAATCATTTTTTATTATTAGAGAGGTCTCCATTCGACACGTAAAAAACAAATTTACGTATCATATATTAAACACGATGCGTCAGTATAAATATTGGCATATTAAAATCTTCGATAATGATAATTTGCATGGACGTGAAGAACATGAATGAATAAAACAAAAAGCCACTGATTTAATCCATTTTTAATGGGCCGTGTCTCTCGTGCGAAAGCAACGGGACTGTTAAACGTTTTTCCTGTTTATTTCGAGGACACATATGCCCGATTATGATTATCAGGTTTGAAAATAATTTCAAAGTTGACCGCACGTATATTTGCGTCTATAAATATACCTACATGCATACACGGTTATTTCGCTTGCGAACTTCGTTTACAGTTACGGCGAAAGCACTTCTATCGTTCGTCCGTTATTAAATTATGCCTCGAGGACGGCCTTTGCACTTCTCGGCTTGACTCGAAAGATGATGACTCTACGAATGAAATTCCGTGCAAAAAAAAAAATTATGAAACTTTAACAAATGTTTCGTGATAAAGTCTATTTTGAAAGAAAATAAGTTTACATCCGTCAATCGATCGATTATATCGGCTAAAGAAAAAGGGATACTTATCGATATGAATCGTCGATCGTTTTTCGTCGATGAAATTTATTAAAATCGATGGATTTAATACGTTAAATTTTGAAAAAAGAAAAACAGCAAAAATTATGGGAAAGATGAGTGAAACAATAAAATGAACGGAAATGAAGGGACTACGTATGATCGTTCCATTTTAATCGATCGTGTAATTACAACATACAATTACGAACCGACGATGAATTAATTGCGATGCGAATCATACATAAAGATACTACAAACGAATCGAGCTCTTTATTGCATTCTATACGATATAGATCCTATATTCTTCGTTTATACACACACGTATGCAATGCAAACATGTTATGTATGTAGTAAGCGGTCTCTCAAGCATGCATAAATGAAACAAATACAACGTTAATTTGCAAATGACTCTTGCCGATCGTTCGGTAGAAAATGAAAGTTTTCCCTTGACAGGACTTCGTGCCGGGCGGCACCGTAGCCGCGGACGTCTATAATTACACGGTAAACACGTCGCCAACGCTATACTACGAATAACTAATATGTTAAAAAGAAGAAGAAATGAGTGTCGATCCGTAAGAAAAACTTAAAGATATACTACGTTGACGTATTAATCTCATCTAGGATGATCAAGAGTCGACAATGTTGCACGCAAGCAGCTTTTAGTGGAGAACATCATAGTATATTACATAGTTACGAAATGAGCTTGGGAGATCACTTTCGCGGATTGAAAAGCCGGAAGATTGGTAGCAGCTCCCGCCAATTGGTCTCTTTCGCTAGAACGTTTTTCTGCTCGAAGAAAAGATCTATCAAATGATTAGTGAATGAATGTGTATGAAAAATAAATAAATCGTTGGAGATCACATATAATGAAATAATGAAATTAAACTGATAATAAAGAAAGGAAAAGAAACTAAAAGGAAAAAAAAAGAAAAAAGAAAGAAAGAAAATACTTGAGGAAATAGAAAATGAGAAAAATGGGTGGTCCCACGATCGATGGATTGGGTTAAAGAAAAATCATTTATATAAGAGAAAGATAAAGAGAAAGAGAGAGAGATAGAGAGAGAGAGAAAGAGAGAGAAAGAGAAAGAGAGAAAGAAAGAAAGAGAGAGGAACGTGCACTGACCTGGGGCGCTCGAGTTCGACGGGGCAGTCGCGGACTGTCTCTTCGTTCTGTTGGACGGGGGGAAGATTCTTCATCGGGCGTTCACTATCATCGTGAGTCTTCGACTGGACTGCGCACCCGGCCCGGAGGAGAGAACCCGTTCCAACTCTCCCGGCGGCTCCCTCTTCTTTTTCCTTCAATCCTCGGCCCTGTCTGAGAACGGCCGAAGGTTGCCCTCGGCCGCGTTACCTCGGCCAACAGCAGCGTCGCATAGCCGTCCAGGCATTACGTTGACTCCAGAGACGAAGAAAGGGGGAAAAAAAAAAGAACAAGAGGAGAAGGAAAAGAATAGAAGGAAGGAAAGAAGAAGAAGAAGAGAGAAGAGAGAAGGAAAATACTCCTCTTCTTCTTCATTTACGGAGAAACACCATCGCCGTCTCCGTCGTTGGTGCTCTTCGTCGTGGTGTTCGCGTGCACGAACGTCCTCATCGACTGGCGCCTACGATCTATTCTAAAGAGCTTCTGGAATCCCGCGAAGAGAAGAACGTAGATAGACGCGATGAGGATGAAGAGGACTGGCTACTTGCGTTTCGTGCGATCGTTGATGAAACAAGCACGAGTAAGAAGAAACGAAGGGTGCTGAGAAATGATTCCTTCGGGTATACTTTTACACAACCACTAAACTCGTATATGCTCTTTTCTTTTTTTCTTTTTTTTCTTCTTTTTTATTATGGCGAGTTCAACAAAAAAATAACCATATTTATAGGGAGGGAGGAGGGATATATTATCCTAGTGAGTTAAAATAGCAAGAGAAACTTATTTTCTCTCCCCTTTCTTTCTCACTCTACTTCTTTTTCTTTACCATCCTCCATCTCGGACCCCTTACGGTCCTTGTTTTTGATATTCTCTTCTTTTTATCCCGACTCATGCACCTCCTTCGTTCTTCTCTTCGTCTTCTTCTTCTTCTTCTTCTTCTTCTTTTCCTTCTTCCTTCTCCTTTTCTTTTTCTTCTTATACGTCCATCGCTCGGTGGTCATCTCAGTTAGTTTTTATTTTGCACCGAGAGAGGCTATTTTTAACCCCGTATCTTCTTTCTCTCCTTCGTCCTTTTCGTCTTCTTCGTGTTCCTCTCCTTCTCCGGGCGAATAAAAAGCAACATGACCTTGATCGTTGCGGTACGTATCGCATCTAAACAATAAACGTACTTATGCACGCGTGTAAATAAAATAATGAACGTGAAAAATAATGATAAATAAACATGTCTTATTTAATTCTTTCTCTCTCTCTCTCTCTCTCTCTCTCTCTCTCTCTCTCTCTCTCTCTCTCTTTCTCTCTCTTCTCTCTAAATTCTTTTTAATGAAAACTTTTATCGACTTTTCTCACTCCCGTATTTTTGTAACTTCGCTATCATGGAGAATAAACGCTGTGAAATCGGTCCATGCTAATAATTTTTATCCTTTTTCTAATTCTCTCAAGTTCAAATAATCGGATATATTCTCGTTCATAAATCTGCACTCGCAGCAACATCGTTGCAAGCAAGTCTTCCACCCTTTTAACATCTTCGAGACACGGCGCCTACCGTCCTCTTCCTTTTTTTTCTCCTCTCCTTCCTACCTAATCTTTTTTTCTCTTTTGCATTTTTCTCACCTCTTACTCCTTTTCTTTTTTTCCTTTCTTCCTTCCTTCCTTCCTTCCTTCCTTTCCACCCTCATCCACGGCCTACCCAAGTCCTCGTAATAATCGTGATTACGAGGATTTTATCGTTTCCCGGTTTTCGCTTGCAATTTACAACACACAACGGTGCGTCTTCTTGGTAAAAAGAGTAATAACGTATGTGTACACGCACACTGCACTGCTGCCTTCATGGTTGAAGTGCAGTAGTAAAAGAAGAACTGGTTTTCTTGGCTCAGAATATCTTTGCAAACAAAGGATTAGTAGCTTGGGCCTTGGCGAAGGCCGCATCGCGTAACGATAATATATCCGGGGGGCGGGAGATGTAATCGAGCGAACGATAGAATCTTGGTCCTTACTGAAAATTCTAGGCAAGTGTGATAGAGAAAAATATATACGTATGTATATATGCATATGTGTATGCATGTATATGCATACGCGCGCTCTTATAGAAAGAGAGATAGATGGGGAGGGAAGTAGTGAGAGAGGGGGAGATAAAAATGATCATCGGCCTCTCTACAGCCTCTCTACGACTACTTTCGAGATAATGTAAGAAAAAGTAAGAAAAAGAGGAAGAGAGAAATCGATGATGATATTTATACTTATAGCGATGTGCTCAATATACTAACGTAGCTGGAAGTAATTGAGTGGATTCAATATTAGCCTGGTCTGGTCAAGAATAGCTACGATGGGAATCCCGTCTGACCACCTTGCTGCTCTTCTTCGATCGTTCGCCAGCTAAATTAGGGTGAATGTTCCGTCGTACCGGGTGGAATAATCGTTACTCGATTCAAGACTGGACTGATAATGGATCTCGCGCAAGACAACTTTAAATGTTATGTCACGCTAAAGATATTAATCTGTCGTAATTTTAACACGAGCAGATTTTTCAATAACATTTTCAATCAGTAATTTTGTACATGGGAAAAATAAAATAAAATAATTTTTTCTCTCTCTCTCTTAAGTATTTGAGAGTTGTAGCTGGCAAGGAAAGAAAAAGAAAAAAAAACAAACACGTTTGCAACTAATCAATCAACGTGTTTATGTCCTTCACAACGAAAAAAAAAGAAATAATAAGCATTAAACGTGATGATAAAGAAAATAATATTTACAATTATTATCGTTTATACGTTATTATTAAAAGAGATATTTTTAAAAATGCTAAAATGACGATTTTTCTCTCTTTTGTTTTTCTTTCAAAAAAGAAAAGAGATTTTGACATTTTTAAAAATTCGCATTCATTTTAAACGAAATATAATCGACGTCTACAAAGGACGGATTATATTTTTAATAGTTGTTTTTTTTTTATTTTTAATTATCGCTATAAAATTAACATATTCAATATGCGTTGAAAAACAGAGAATAAGAAACTCACTTATCTGCTGGTACGAGACCGAAAGAAAAAACATAAATAAGATGTTTTATCAATTCAATTTTTCAATTGGAATTATCTTACTGGTATCCATTTCAATTATATATATTTAATTAATTATATATATTATATCAATTATATATATATATATATATATATATATATATATATATATTTTAACGAAATATATTTATAACGAACAATGTTGTCATAATCGTTGATTATTACAAAAAAAAAAAGAATTCTTTATTACAAATGCAAGTTTACGGAGAACGTTTAAAATAAATGACGGGATAAAAGGATATAATCTATGGTTTCGTCTTAAATTGCATAGATCATACGACACATAAAAGTGTGACAATAATGTTTATAATGTATTATAGAGCACATTTGACGTGGTATTGGTAGGCGATGATTTAAGTTAAGTACAAAATATACTTTTGACAAAACGTGACAAATTACAGGTTTCTTACTGCTGTTTAAATATTTGTAAGATTATATCAAATACATTATATTGTTATAAAAAATACCATGTGTAATACATTGATTGTTAGTATCTATTTCGTTACATAGATTGGGAGAACTGGTAGTTAGAAGAATGAATTGTGCGTTACATTTGTTATTGGCCCCATATTATGTTAATGTTTTCACTTCTGTATTATTCATTATTTTCTTATCCTAATGACAAAACGAGTATAGATCAATAAATAAATAATTCTTCATAAACATCGAGATATATTAATAATAATAATACATGCACATCAAATATCGCATATTATTATAGGCACATATTGTTAACTTGTTTCTTGTTTATATTATTTAAACTGAAAATATAAATGAAATATCTCTCAAATATTTAATTTCTTTTAGAGATTTCAGATAAAATTTAAATTAGCGAACTTATTTAACTCTGAATATATTCAACTAATTTATGTACCTAATTAATATTTTTGTTTTATATTGAAAATATCCTTAAACTATATGTCAAATTGCAGTTTTTCTTGTATTTGCACTGAAACTTAAATTATAGCGTTGTTTATTATTATTGCTAAGTTAATTCATTAGTAAATAACAAACCAAGAAAATCCTACGCAAACATAGATTGTGAAAAATTTAATAATAAATCTTGTGCATTTATACGATGAGATTAATTTTAATCTAATTTTATAATAATTACTCTTGATCTACAAGAGAATACTTGGTTAAAAAATACTACTTAAACATTAGATTATTGTACTATTTCTGTGAGAAGAGGTACAAATGAAATGTATATAAATTGTTTTTATCGTACACAATGCTTTTGCATCCTTGGATTTTCTAAGACTATTCTCCATTCGAATCGATATGGAAAATTTGTCATAAAATCGGTTAATATACACACATACGATATAAATTCTGATATATAAATTATGAGTAAATTTTATCAAGCAATTATATTATTTTATATAAATCTGTTTATAAAATAGCATCCGTGTTATTCTGTTACTTTTAATTACTTTTGTTATAAACAATTATTTTTGAAAAACAGACTTATAAATGTTTTAATAGTTGAAAAAGATATATGGTCAAAAAAACCACATTCGAACTTTTGATTATTTCTTATAAGAAGTCTCGCGTAATATAAACAATTTAAAATAAAATAATTTAAATTCAACTTTATCTATCAATGATTCCAACAATTTTGTTAATAACTAATGAGATTTTCATGTACATTAAAATGTATTCTTATACTTTTCTTTTTTTTTCTTTCCCCATGTGATATAATTGTAATATCAAAATAATCACAATATTCCTTGTTACTAATCGATGTTTTATAATTTTCCATAAAGTTTCACCAATGGTATTTGGCATCGGAAGAATGTTTAAATGCTTCCAAACATATTTATAGCATGCAACATTTCTTCTTATTTTTCTTATAGTTTGGTTTAAGCGGTGGTCTTTCAGATAATTGAAATTTTCGAACAATTCTAACTAATTCGTGGAAAGCTTGATCCACATTCATCCTTAACTTAGCGCTACATTCGATATATGGAATTTTTAATTGACGTGCCATATTTTGTGCTTCTTCGACGGATATCTGTAATGAAAAGATATTTATTACAGAAATTGATTTTCTATGTATCAGCATTCGTGCTCATTCGTTTATGAATTTACGTGGTATATCTTACAATTCTTTGGTGATCTAAGTCAGCTTTATTTCCAACCATAAGCATAGGAAACTCATCGCGATCCTTTACTCTGAGAATTTGTCTATGAAATTTTAAAATTTCATCAAATGATGAGTGGTCTGTAACTGAAAATACAAGTAGGAAACCTTCCCCACTTCTCATGTACTGTTCACGCATTGCACTAAATTCTTCTTGTCCCGCAGTATCCAATACTAAAAATTAAAGCATATAAAATTAATTTAATAAAAAAAAAAGAGAATCATTAATATAAATCATAAATTAGATATTGATTTATACATACTATCAAGTTTTGCTGGAACATCATCGATGACACATTGTTTTGTATATGAATCTTCAATTGTTGGATCATAATCAGTCACAAAATAACTCTATAAGAAATGAATCCTTAATAGAAAAGTATAAGAAATATTTGTTATTGAAGATAGTTAAATTGATTAAACAAGCAATATAGAGGAAAGCAATATAGAGGAAAGCAATATAGTTTGTAATTTTGATAATCTTATCAATTACTGAGATAAAGTTTGTATGACCATATATGACAATAACATGCGTTCGTATGACATAATCGTTAATGAAAGAATGTTCGTATCATTTGATATCGTCTATCAAAAGAACCTATGACGAAATTTGACGTCATCAAATTCTAAATAAGTATCATCTATATAAAATAAAAAATAAAATCTAAATAACTCAACATGAGATCACTCTTTACGAGTTATCATTAATTCTTTTCATTTTGGACGATCTATGAATGGTGTAGCCTGGAGAACGAAGCTGATTGGTACTCAACTACGTACACTCATACGCTCGATCTGTAGTAACGTAGCTAGTGACCATAAAAAGTACTTACTTGAATGAATTGTATTGTAATTGCTGATTTTCCAACACCACCACCACCCACAACAACGAGTTTGTAGGTCTGTGCGTAACTTTGTCTGTCACCAGGTTTCGACATTCTTTTATTTATTTTTAACGGCAGTTTAATTTGTCACATGTATGACAATGAAATGTCAGTGGTACGAGCTTAGATACGAGGAAGTGTGAGACCACAAGAGAGAGAGAGAGAGAGAGAAAATTGACAAAGAATGACTGAGAGGGGATGAGTATAAAATTGAACGGAGAGAGAGAGAGAGAGAGAGAGAGAGAAAGAGACAGAGAGAAAGAGAGAGAAAGAGATAAAAACAAAACGCGTAAAAAGAGTATTTTTTTCGTTAGAAGGCACACCAAAGGCGTCGTTTGACTGAAAACCAAGCACAACGTTTACTGCGAATCTCCTTAGCTAAGATTCTTTAAAGCAACCTCGTTAAGGCCGCCTCTGGAGCTCAACCACTTTTTCTGGATGAGAATATGTGTATATATACGTGTGTGTTGTTGTGAGGTTAATACAAAGGGCAGTAGGAGTATAACATCCTACGCACAGAGGATTATGCTATTTTGGTTGATTGCGCAGTCGCGATTACGTTACCATTAAAATCAAATAATCTTTGTATTTCGTAATAATTTTCGATAATAAAAAATATTTTTCCCATCGATAAAATATACAGCACTATCATATCGTATATCCTTTAAATCATCATCGATAAATAATCTTAAAAAAATTTAAACGAAAATACAGTCATACATATGTCGCCATTTTTGTTCTCTTTTTTTTTATATTTTTGAAACGATATTATATAGCTTATCTCACAATAAAAAAAATCATAATAATACTGATTATATCTTTTTACTTAACGTTATAATTCTCTTAACAGAAAAAACAATCGATTTTGTATTATCCAATTACAAATGTGTGTGAAGCGTCTGACGAATCAGAAAACAGTTTGTTCGCAAACCGACCGACCAATCAAATGGCTCCTTTAGCAACGTTAAAATCTACAAAACGTCGTTGATAAATTTCTACGTAGAGTCATTGAAGTGTTTCAATATCAACGTATTATTAATCATTATTATAAGTCATAAACTGAATTTTAAGAAGATGTATTTACTTACATTCGACGATATTTTGTTGGTTAATTTATAAATAAATAAATCGTATTTTATAATGATTTTATAGTTTGCAATGTCTAATATAAAAATTATTCTAATACATATTTTATGAGTAAATACTGAATATCGATTTTTCTGTCAAATAAATGAAATTTGTAAAATAATAAGTACGTAATGCGATGTACATAGTAAATTGGCGCGATATTTAATTTGAAAAGATTGAATTACGAGAGTCGATATAAACGTATAAAAAATCTTCGGCATTATCGAAAGGAAATTAATTAATTGGATGCACAATGTTACAGTTAACAGTTCTTCTTTTTATATATATATATATATATATATATATATATATATATATATATATAGCTATATGTGCGTTCTTTGTTTTCGAAATTATATACTTTAAAAATAAAAAAATAAAAAAAAAACTATCGAAAGTTAAAAATGGATCAATATTACAGGAGAGCAAACATATTTGAATATTTATTATTAGTAATATAGTTTTGTGTTGCATTATGTATATATGTTATATTGATATTGGCATTTTTGTACATCGCAGAGCTGCTTTTTTGTCAAAAGCAAAATTCGTGGTTTTCTAAAAACGCAAGGAAAAAACAATATATTATCTTCGATTGATTCCAAGAGAGGAAAGAAAATATTTCACATGTACTTAACTATATTATACACATACTTACTATAAATATGCACATAGAGACATATATCACATATGCTGGTTAACATGTATCGATATTTAGCTGTAGTTTCGAAACAAAATAAAAAGAGTAATTTGTATCAGTGCACATGTAAATACATTGTTAAACCGCATAAGTAATATCATATTCTCATCTTAATGGCCGTATAATGTTTTCTGTGAACAATTATGTAACAAGCATTTATATAACAAGCACAATGACATCGCAGTGAGAACATTAGAACATATTATGTTAAACGCATATAGATAACTAAATTCACAAATTTTTTACAATACACAAACTCGTATTCGTATTCATAATTACGATAGCCGATTAATAAAATAATTGAAAGGCGCACTTAAGAAATTAAAAATTATTAAAACACTGCTTATTTATTTATTTATTTTTTGTATGTGTTTTTGTCTTTTTTTTTCTTCTTTCCATTCACATAACTATAATAAACGCAAAAGAGTGCGTTTGAATTATAAATAATTTTAATGAGGGAAGGGAGGAGGTGTCTTGTAATTTATTTTTTTATTGAACGTCTTCGATAGCACGATCTGTTATTTTCTTTTTTTTTTCTTTTTTCTTTTTTTTTTTTCTTTTTTCTTTTAACCGATTGTCATTCCGTGCTTCATTGAACGACGATCATTGGAACGATCGTTGATTAAATAAATTTCGATACTTCTTTTATATTTCTTATTCCATCATCCATTATCGTATCTTTATGTCTTATTTATTTCACTTTTCACATCATTCTTTTTTTCAATGTAATGTGAAATCGTGATATAATGCAGAGGCACAGAAGGCACGGGATTCATGTTTAAAGGATGTATGTATGTATCCTGCTTTAGTCGTACCAAAGCATGTACCAAAAATCTGTTACATCCATAAACGTTCTTAATCTCTTCTTAAACATCTCCTTCTTTATTTCTTTTGTTCTCTCTCTCTCTCTCTCTCTCTCTCTCTTTTTCTCTCTTTCTCTCTCTTTTTTTCTAAGGAAATATTATATGCACATACAAGTACTTCAAATAGAAAATAATTTTATATAATATGTACGTCTATTCACCAACGATAAGACAGTAAGTTTTGGCGCCAAAGCGCTAGTGATTTTGAAATTCTTTTTTAGTAAAAGAAATTATTTTCGAACTTAAATAATTAATGAGCCAGACCGAGTTGCCTTTGCTTTTATATTTTCAAAATTATAATGTAGGCGCACTCGCAATGCTGTTGTTGCTATTGTTGTTGTTACTATTGTGTTTTTTCTTTTCTTCTTCTTTTTTTTTTCTAGGACTTATATACATGCATTATTTATTTTAAAACGATTGCGAAGAGTTTTGCTACTGCCGGTGAAATGAATCATTTTATTCCCTTAAAACTGATATAGTAATTTGTATATTATAATTTATAGTATAGGGGCACCTGTCAGTCTTGTAATAATTCACATAAAAATAAAGTTCGAAGTTGGTATGATTTTGATAATTTTCATTTTCATTTTTTTTTCTTTTTTTTTTTCTTTTTTTTTTTTTCTTTTTTTTCTTCCCCATTAGAACATTAGAAAATTGTTGGTACAAGTATATTCGCAGTATGAATTTGAGATTAAAAATCATAGTCTAAATTATATAAGAATATATATTTTTACGAACAGAACAACTTTTATACATCACAAACGAAAATTCGATACTAAGAAATGATAATCTATTCAAATTAAATGTAACAACGAATATAATCAAATTATATCGTTTTATATTTTTAAATATAATTATTTGTATTATGTTTCTCATTTGAGTGTTACAGAAAACTACAACTTGTATGACATGTTCATTTTCTATTTAATGAATAAAAAGTAATAGATATTTTAATCAATATTCAGTCCAAAATTTGACATCGGTTTACAATATGCTTCCATTTGTAATACTAATATAATATTAAAATTATTTTTGCTTTAGTTTCATTAAAAATGAAATTTTTTATCTTAGGAATCGTTGAATGGAAACTTTAAAAAGAAATACACAATAAGGTCAGTATGATTTTTAAAAATTATAAACGTATTAAAAACAAGAGATTTTTTTTCTAATTTATAAGGTTTGACAAAGGTTTTCAATACACATAATATAATAATATAATAGGTAAAGTTTCATTCCTTTCAAAATAACAAGAAAGTGTGATCTCACTTGGATGTTACACACATTTTTGATATATTTCTGGTGCTGATCTACACAACTATAACGAATATTTACATTTTAAAACAGAAATGTCATTTTCCCTGATTTTATGATCTTTCCAAAAATTAACGTGCCCATTCATTGGAATTTCTTTATATATTGCACCTATAATTTATAATAGAAGAAAAATGTCAAAATTTTCTGATAAACTTAATTTTACAATGATTATACACAATCCTGTATATATATATTTTTTTGTTTTGTTTTTGATAGCTTATACTCTTTCAAAGTAAAAAATTTACAAAGTACTTCAATTCATATGATTGCTATAAGTATGTGCAACATAATACTATATTAGACAAATATTTTTTCATTTTTTAATTTTAATTAAGGCCCCAGTGTATTCAGCTCGGCTATCCTTTCCACGTATAAAATAAAGAAAATTATTTTGCTTATTATATCCAACTGTCCTATACTAACGGAAACATCTTTTATTTGTAAAATTAAGATAAATCAATTTCAAATACATTAATTTTATTTGCTTTTTTGTAATTGTTACTTTGCACCATTGATTCTATATAATTATTTTCTTGCTATAACTTTATATTATTTTGCAGTATACCTTAGCAAAGTTAAGAGAACATAAGATGAGACTGTATTCTTATTGTTTTTTTCTCTGTTTATTCGAATTACTCAAAGCTTTGAAATTTCTCATTTGATAATTGTAAAGCTTATGTTGTTTCTGTTTATTTACTCTCATGATTATGAACTCTCACGTATTTTGGCTTTACTTCAATGTAATGTTTTAAAACGTTAATGAAATTATTCATAAAATACTGTTCTTATGGATATAATTACCAAAATAATATTTCTTCTTATAGATAAGCCAAGGTATACTATGTAATTAGTATGCCTCACGTTTATTATTGAAATAAAATTATTTTTATAATTTATAAAAGCGATCAACTTTGTATTGTCTGACACAAACTTAAATCCAAATTTTAAGAATTATTATTATCTCTACTGGAAAAACTGAATCCCCCCTTACACATTTCAAACATAAATAATAAAATTCTTTAGAATTAATATGTATTTCATACCTAGCAACTTATACCACGTTAATTAAGGCAATATTACGAAAGACATTTACAAGCATACATGAAATTAAATATTTCCATTTACAGCAATTTGACAATGCCCCCGTTTTGTGTGTGGCTCATTTTATATTCATTTATCGACCTTTTTGTAGCTGTACTGTAGCAATAATATAATGATAATGCTAGTGACAACAATAGTAATAGTAGTAATAATTGTAGTAGTAGTAGTGTGGTGGTAGTTGTAGTAGTAGTAATAGTAGTAGTAGTAGTAGTAGTAGTAGTAGTAGTAGTGGTAGTAGTAGTAGTAGTAGTAGTAGTAATAGTAATGGTAATAATAAAGACAAAAAGTAATAATATTAATAATATAATAATAATAATAATAATAATAATAATAATAATAATAATAATAATAAAATAATAATAATAATAATAATAATAATAATCAAAATGATGATGACAATGATAATGACAATGACAATGACAACAGTGGTGATAATTACAACAATAATGATACCGATCATGAAATGAAGTTAATAACAATAATAGTGAAATATTTGGAAATGCTAAATATGATTATGACAATAACGAGGGCAATAGTCAGTAGTTATTTTTCTGTGAAATTGGTAGATAAAATTTTGATCATGATAGGAGTAATAATGATAATGAGGATGGCAGTAACATCAGCATTAATAGAAATAAACAGCAATTGTAAATTGCAATAGAAATTGTTTTAATAGATTGATCATAAATCAATCGATTTAATTTTTGCAGGGTTCTTCTCACAAATTGCAGAGAGTAATAATAGAATAGAATAATAAAATTACTAATCAATAATAACATAAGGCAATATGTGGAGGATTTGGCCATCACAACTGGGCCTTGCCAGCATCTGGTGCCATTCTCGAAATTCTTCACCAGTTTGGCTATGCTCACAGTTCATTACATTCAATTCTGACACTCCTTCCTCTTTTTCTGACGTTTCATTGTTACTAGCGAGAGACAATAATTTTGGTTGATAATTCCCATTGAGACCTTCTATGCACTGCGTATGTAATCTTTCAAGGTCCTCTGTAGTAACTTCTTGAGGTGGATACACTGTACCATTTTGATCTTCATTGGGTTCAGTTTCACAATCACTCCAGTCTATCGAACTTGGATCTAATGGTGGTAACTTTGCCAGTATCTCCTCAACCGATAAATCTTGATGTGATTGTGGTTGGTTTTGCGTACTTGGACTTTCTTCGTACACTGCACTTGTTTCTTGACACTTGGATGATATTTCACAACAGTTTTCTGTAGATTTTAACCGATTTTGTAAAGAAGTTTCAGAAACTGTACTTTTGTGAGATGTATTGTTTGGAGTACAACGCAGGAACTTGGATACTTGTTCATTATTACTCCTCAAAACATCTTCCATACTTGGTGGTTCTACACTTTGACTAGGTAGAGCATTTGAATTAATGCTAGAATTTGAGCCACGTGCTTGTAAATCAGCCAGCAATTCTTGTGTTGTCTTTAACTTAGGATTTCTTGAAATACTGGCTAGTTTTTCTTTAACACGGTCCTCTATGTATGGTTGCTTCTTTATAGACTTACTGCCTTTTTTCCTACCACGTTTTTTTGGACCTGAATCATCAGGATTAGTGGAAGACTCCACAAAATGATGGGAAATTCGTTCTTTCAATGTAGGGCTAGGCACTTGCGAATTTAAATTACCACTTATGTTTTCGCCATTCAAACGCTGTCTTTTAACGAATGGCTCACATTCTGTAATCGAGTCTGATTCATGTTCCTGGTAATTATGTTGGTCCTTACAAACATCTTTTCGAAGTCGTTTATTGGAACTGTGGGTCCGTGGCACTGCTTCTATCAAGTGATTCTGACTCGAAGAGCTATGTGTGGGAGGTACATCCGAACTTATCCGGTGGTTGCTAGTAAGTGTAATTGACTGCTTATTTGAAGCTGCATTAGGAGACCGTGAATGGTCACTATGCACAGATAGAGCTGGGCTGATAACCTATCAAAATTAATTTACATCATGTCAAATAACAAATAAAATTAAAAGGAAGTAATGAATTTATGTAAAATAATTTTTTATAAATTAAATTCATTTGAGAAATATGATAATAGGTAATTAAATGTAAAAACTCACTCTTAAAGGAGTAGCATCCCTTAATAGAGGACTTTGAGGCTTCAAGCATCTTACAGCAGGACTTTGTGGTTTGAAACATCTTAAGGCTGGACTATGAGGCTTTGCTCCATTAAGGGCAGGTGGTGCTGTATCAGCAGGTGTCGGTTGTGGGGTTGAATGAGCTGATGGTAAAACCATATCTCTCCAACGACGTACCAAATCTTTTGCACGCTTGGCCAGGGCATCATTATTTGTCTTCCTTCGTAGTTCGTTAATATATTTACCAAGCCTTGTAATCTATATTATTTAAAATTAATTCAGTGTTTACAGATGTTTTTATATAAAGATTAAATTTCTTTTCTTTCTCTTTACCTTACATATAATACACATTAAAAATATATACCTCCAGAACTTCTTTGGTGATCGTCGTCTTTTCCAGGGCCGTAATGACATCAACAACAGCTCCCATGTCAACGACCTACAAAATATATATCTTTTTGTTTATATTTTGCATCCTTTAAATGTAAATACATAATTATATGTAATAGTTTAATTATTTTCTTTCTTATTGAAGAAGACATTTGTTATATATACTGAAATAAAATTAAATTGTTATAATAGAATCAACAATAAAGTGATATAAAAAGTAATTAAATATATTTACAAGTTCATACTAATTTTAAATATTCCAACCTATTAAACATTTTTGTCTTTGCATGTTATAATTATCAGTTAATTTACATCACCTTTTTTTTTCTTTGTAAAATTAATTAACACAAATGGAATGGGTATATTCAACACTGTTAAAATTATTAAATAACAGTATTATATTTCAAATATCAATATAATGAAAGTTATACTAAATAAATTTTCTTGAGGCAAGCATATGATTCTAGATGCAAAGGCTAAATTTGAAAGTGAGAATTACAATAAATAGAGAACTATCTGTAAAGATAAATCAATGAACACATTAAATATAAAGGTTCGACACGTGTACGTAGAAATATGTTTATTAGATCGATCAGGTAAGGCTTACAAAGCAATAACGAAACGTAATCAGATCGAATCATTACGAGCTGGCGTATCAATATGTCAACGTGAAACGACAAAAGAAACCAATCGCATGAAACAAATAACTGTTTTTTTTTAAGAACGCATAACATACGAACGCGATTCTACTTTCGAAACAAGCCAAAAGTTATGTTGTTTAGTGTTTCGACTAACAGAATAGATACACCATAAGAGAAAAAGGCGACTGAGAGAAAGACATATATATATATATATATATATATATATATACATACACACACACATACATATACGTGAATATATATATATATATATATATATTAGAATCATGTGCAATTGTGCACAACTACGTACATATAACGTACGATATTCGTCAACCGACACGATGTTATAATTAAGATAAAAGACAAAACGACGAAAAGAAAAGAGGGAAGTTCGTTGACAGAAATCAAGAACTACTGGTCAAACGAATGTCATGCGTATCCTGGAGACGTGTTTCCGTAATATCAGGGAAAGAAGAAGAAAAATTGTATGCGTAGATGATTTAGCATGAAAAAGAGAGAGAGAGAGAGAGAGAGAAAGAGAGAGAGTGAGAGTGAGAGTGAGAAGAGAGAGAGAGAGAGACAGAGAGAGGATAGAGATATACAGAGAGAGAGAGAGAGAGGTTAAGCCTCCAGGTTGTCGAGAACGCGCTCACGGATGGATATGCAAGCGAGCACACACAGTCTCGTAATGGTAGGAGGGAAAGGGTATGTTTCGTGGAGCGATATCCACACGTACGTGATAGCACGTAAGATGGATCACTCACACGCAGAGCCGTCGCTACACTACATTCTCGACGGCTCTCGCGCACGCCACTGGTACAGGCACACGGCGCACGGGGGATCGAGAGTGGCCCGATAGCCGTTTGCGCGAGCGGACGGACGGCGCATCGCGGATTCACTCCGCTACTTACATTGTATTCCTTGTCAAGGGATTTTAATAATCTTTCGGTGAGCTCCGTGCAATATCTCTGCATCGGGGGGGCACACTTTGGGCCCTCGCGGGGAGTTTAGGTTAGCGGAAAATCGGCTCCACGCGTACGAGTGTCGCGAATACGAGAGCACAGGGGGACTTGCAATGGCGACTACTGAACTGTGCTCCTTCGCATGCCCTCCCTGCCTCCCGAGTGCCTCCTAGTCGCGGCCCAAGCATCGTCCCTAGCCCCACGCCGCCTCATACCGCCGGAGGAGCGCTACTAGCTCCTTCTCGCGGTTGGACGAGCTCTGTTCACCGACCTCCCTCCGCCTCCCTCATCCATCCCTACCGACGATGCCCCCAAACGACGAGGACGCTCGTCGCGCTCTCTATCGATGTCTTTTACCATCTACACGCATCTACCGTCCCCTCTCAGTCTTTCTTTCTTTCCCACTCTCTCTCTCTGTCTCTCTCTCTTTCTATCCGTCTATCTATCTATCTATCTATCCATCTATCTGTCTTTCTTTCTCTTTCTTTCTCTTTCTCCTTATTCCCCTCCCTCTCTCACTCTCTTTCATTCTCCTCTCCCCTCTTCTTGCTTCTACCTTCTTCATGCTTTGTGAATGCACACCGCGACATCCATCGCCGCCGTTCTTCCTTGTCGCTGCTTTCTTATTCACCTTGTAGAGAAGCTTCCACCAAGCTATCTCAGTTTTCTCCCTGCTTCTCGGCGTTTATCCGTTCGGCTACGTTTACTTATATTTTATCTTTGAAACTCAATACACGCCGAACGTATTATCGAGTTGCATCCGATCATTTGATGACTTTCGTTCAGCTCCTCCATTATTCTCGATGCTTCCCGATTTTATTGTGATGTAATAATTCAATCGATCTACAAAGCATAATCCTGTCTTTTTTTATCATAGTTTCGTTACGATATTAAGCCGTTATATTTCTTTTTGTGTTCTTTCGAAATATATGTGCAACAACAAATTACGTGAAAATATGTGTTTTTGCTGAACACATCATTTTTTCATTCATATTTCTTCAGGTACCTTTGTTCTTAAACAAACGGATTAAATATGGTCAACGGTACTTTGTGCAATGTATGATCCTCGAATATAGTCTCATAATTCTTATTTTTATATTGTTTTTATATATATTGTTGAATATCGAAACAGTGTCGTTTAATAAAGGAAAAAAGGGAAGGAACATTTTATACATATGTTCCTAAAATATATATTACATTATTGTTTTTTATCATAAGAGACCTACGATCGATTTTTTATTTTATATTAAAATTTTTTTAAATTACTCTATATAGGGCGTATAATCCATGACAAAATGGAATTGCGTTCGAGATAACAGCAGGCAATAAACATAACTATCAATAGAAAAGTAATGAACATTCATTAAGAAAATATAAAATATTTTTATTATTATTTATTTCTGTGCATTTATTTATTTCATACAAAATGTAACAGAATGAATCGTTGGTTTTTGCTCAAAATATGCCTATTTATTCGAAGAAATAATTTGCTCATGATTAGTTTGTCTAATAGATATGCCACTATATTCCAATTAATGCAATTCTTCGTCTCGAGAGAAAAGGAACTTTTTGTTATTTATGCTTCTTCGAAACGATTTAATATCACACCACGTTTCTTTTATACGTAGCTTGTGATGTTTCCAATATACAACACATAGCGAATGATACGTAACATTTTGACTGCATTGTTGCAAGAATGTGATTGGTTAAACGTTTAACACTGATTGGTTGAAAGTTAAAATGCATACGATAGATGAGATTGATAGGTTATGAGACTAGATAGGAATATATCGTATCAACCAATCATTTAACAGAATTGATGTACTCTTAATATAAGAATGTAACGTATTAGAACTCATTAATAGATAACGTATTAGAAATCACGAATAAATAATAATGTTTGGTAATAAAGTTATAAAAGCTATAACCGTTTCTTTTTATTAATTTATATGTAAACAACATCTATTAGAGTTCTGGTTTACAATTTGTCCATAATCATTTCTTTTTTCTTATTGGCTATACTTGGAAAAGTTTCTTTTTTTTTATATCTGAAAATAAAATAAGTACTATATATTGTTCCACATTTAATATCAATAATGGAACATAAATGAATAAAAGAATATTCTTTTAATATTTATTAATGTAAAATTCTCTCTTCTAAACTCTAATCAATTATATGTTGTTATATGGTATCGTAAGTGTAATTATTAATATTGCTATCTCTTGAGTTGTATTAAAATTCTGAATTAAATAAACAATTAATCGATGATGTAAAATTTTTATATAGGGAATTAAAGAACTAGATGGACTTTAATCAGAACATAAATATTTAACAATTTTTTTATTGCTGCATCATTAACGATATTCTTTATTAATAAAGAAAGTCGGTTATTAACCTCGATTCGATTTTAATATTGAAATTCTATAACCATTTATTTTAAATCATTAAAAAGAAGATAAAAATGACAGAACTACGATTTGATAATCGTGTAGTTGTAGTGACAGGAGCTGGTGCAGGTAATTCAAATTTGTAATAGTTATTTAATAATTATTTTTAATATGATTATTATATTGATCATATATTTTATTATTGTATAAAATAATTTATTCTAATAAAAATTTTATTTATTATTGTGTGTACACAGGTTTAGGCCGTGCATATGCATTATTATTTGCTTCCAGAGGTGCTAGTATTGTAGTAAATGATTTAGGAGGTGGACGGCATGGTGATGGTAAAAGTAGTCAAGCTGCAGATAATGTTGTAGCTGAAATACAAAAAAATGGTAAGGATTTCCTTTGCTGTTTAATAATTAGCATTTTTTATATTTTAGTTCGTATAATTTAAATTAAATACTAAAATAATAATACCTTATAATATATTATAAATTACATATAAAAAGATTTAAATATTATATTTTTATGATAAATATTTTAATTAAATATTACATTTTATATAACAAATGTTATATTTAAACGTTTCTTATTTTATCTTATGTAAAATATAAAATGTTTCTTTATAAATAAAGTATATACTTTTTTAGAATTTCTACAATATGCAAATTTTTATTAATTTCAATTATATAATCATATATAAGTTATAATTATTTCTTTTTTTTTTCTTTTTTTCTTTTTTCATAGGTGGAAAAGCAGTGGCTGATTATAATTCAGTTGTGGATGGCGCTAAGATTATTAAAACTGCTATTAATACATTTGGACGTGTTGATGTAGTTGTTAATAATGCTGGTATTTTGAGGGATAAATCTTTTGCAAAAATGTCAGAAAAAGATTGGGGTTAGTATATAATTATTTTATAAGTGTAAATTTGATATTAAGTATATGCTCTATTTTTATCAACTTTGTACAGATTTGATACAAGATGTTCATATTAAGGGAGCATTTAAAACAACTCAAGCAGCATGGCCATACTTTTGTAAACAGAATTATGGCAAAGTCATTTTTACCACGAGTAATAGTGGATTATGCGGAAATTTTGGTCAAAGTAATTATAGTACTGCAAAAATGGGTTTAGTTGGTTTTGCAAAAACTTTGGCAATTGAGGGTGCTAAAAAAAATATATGTATTAATGTCATTGTACCAACTGCAGCATCCAGACTTACAGAAGATATTATTCCTCCTGGTAAGGATTTATATATTTATTATAATCATTTTCATTTGTAATATAATATAATAACTTTGTTATGTTACAACTTTTACTTTATACAATTTTCATTTTATATAATATTTGTACAATGTAATTAGCAATATTTAAATTCTTTTTTTTTTAGATCTATTTAAAGAATTAAAACCAGAATTAATAGCTCCAATAGTTTTTTGGTTGTGTCATGAAAAATGCAATGAAACTGGGTCAGTTATTGAATCAGCTATAGGTTGGGTAAGAAAATGTAAGCGTATAAATTTTACAGAAATTATACCATGAAAAATGTAACATTGTTCGCATTTATATATTATGTATCTATAAAAATTTTGTAGGTGATATTGTTCGCTCACCAGGATGTGTTTTACGAACAAATTTAAATGATATTGTTACACCTGAAAGTGTACAAAAAAATTGGTCAGATATCGTTGATATGACATCTGCTAAATATGCAGCTAATGTAGAGGTATATATAAATTATAGGATAATTAATGTATGAAAATTAATATAGTATTATATCATCAATTATTATTTTTTTTTGTTGATAATTTGTAGCAAATAGTAGAAGATCAGATGAATATTATTGACAATTTAAAGAATGGCGTTTCTAACAAAAAGATTGTAAGGAACAATTTACATATTATTTATTAATGATTTATTGTTACTTATTTGATTAATACTTTTGATAATTTTTTCATTAGGATGATAATGTTATATACAATAATTACGATAATCGAGATAGTATCCTGTATGCTCTTGGAGGTATTGTATACATAAATATATATAAAAACAAAAACTTATGTAATTTATAAACATATGTATATATATATATAAATGGTAATTTTGATTTCAGTTGGAGCAACTATTGAAAATCCATCCGATTTACGTTACTTATATGAAAACCATGAGAATTTTGCAATTTTACCTACTTACTACATAGTTTTCGGTGTAATGGGGTGCATGAGAAGTTCAATTATATCTAATTCTCTACCTGATTTACAGATAAATCCTATGAATGTATGAGAACATAAATAACAATAAATTTATAATGCTCGTATATAATTATTTTTATTACTTTTATTTTCAGATGTTACATGGAGAACAATATTTTGAAATTTATAAAGTACTATCTGGAGAAGCTAAAGTAAAGACAGTCTACAAAGTTTTAGATGTTCTTGACAAAAAAAAGGGAATAGTGATCCTAGTTCAACGTATGTTCCTAATGAAATGCAATTAAAGACGAATATAGATTTTATTTCAATTTAAAAATGTTGAAAATTCCAATATTAATTTAATAATAAATAATTTAATAACTGTTTAATGTAATAAATACTTTTTACAGATGATACTTTTGATGCTATCAGTGAAGAAAAATTATCTACGGGACAGATGTCAGTGTATGTTGTAGGTGTTAATGATTTGCAAGCCAAGACTACATCTCCTCATATTATTCCAATTATTGATCCACCCAATCGCAATCCAGATGCATCTGTTACTCAAAAGACTACTATTGATCAGGTATAAAAATGATGTAAATCGTACATTTTTGAGGCTATTAATTATTGTTTTAGTATGTTTAATTGAATAATATAAATATATTTTTTAGGCAGCATTGTACAGACTCAATGGCGATCCGAATCCTTTACATATTGATTCAAATCTTGCTACAATGGCTGGATATAAAAGACCGATTTTACATGGATTATGCTCTCTTGGATTTTCTACAAGACATGTTCTAAATACTTATGCAAATGGTGATCCAAGTTTGTTTAAAAGAATAAAGGTCAGTTCTAAACTTCTTAACTTTTAATTTATAATTACTTAGACTTTTTTTTTTGTAATAAGGTATATTATAACAATCAAAAATATAATTATTTTTTTAGGTCAGATTTGCAAAACCAGTATTTCCAGGGGAAACATTGCGCACTGATATGTGGCAAAATGGCAACAGAATACATTTCCAAACATCCATTGTAGAAACCAATACTCCTATTATTGTAGGTAAGTTTAGAAAGGTTATAGTAAAATTGAAGAGAGACTTTTATTATACCCAATAGCGGTTTGGGAAAATATCATGTCGTGCAATTTAATACTTATATAGGATTATTTATTAGAATTGTATATCGATCACCTAAACAGGCCCTCCTGCATTTTTTTTTTTAGGTTCGGGTTTTAAACGTTAATCAATTTCCTCAATTTCAAAGTTTTATTTTACCATATCCATATAGTTTATTATCATCAATAAAACCTTCGAATACTATTATTGGAAAACTCAAGGTATTTCATATTATTTTTTCGATTGCCGGTGATTCATCCTTTTTGTCACTTTCATATAGAACAGCTCACCTTTATTTTTCATCAAAGATTGTTGATAACAATTTAAGTCCTTCCGCTATGTTTGAATCAGACTTCCTAAAATTTTTGCGTATTTTCAGACAGGATATTTTCTTTTGTTTCGTTTCTCAACCAACTCCTTTAAACGTGCATAATTCATTAGACAAAAGGCTTAGATAACCATTCTTGTTATTGGGTTATCAAAGAAAAATATTTCTTACTTACTTACCAAATACTTATGATAATTATTATTGAAATGTAATATCCATTTCTTAATATCCTTTTTATAGGTGCTTATATTGATTTATTCAATGTAAAATCCAAAGTAACACCAACAACTCCAACTGCAACTCCAACTGCAAGTCCAACTTCAAATCTAATTGCTAATAATAATGATCTACAAAGTAACGCAGTTTTTAATGCTATGAGGGACTATGTCAAAGCTAATCCTGACCAAACGAAGAAAGTGAATGCAATCTTTCTTTACAATATTACTGTGGATGGAAATCCGAAAGCCCAATGGAGTATGTCAGAAAGAAGCCATTAGACTTTTTTAAATACTTATCTTATGTTAACTATATTATTTTTATATAGTGTTAACATTATACACCAAATTCATACAATTTTTTATGTTATATTTCAACAGCTTTGGACTTAAAGAAAGGTGATGTGTATAAAGGACAACCTACATCAGGAAAAGCTGATACCACTTTAACTATAGAAGACAAGGATATGATGGATATCGTAAGTTTATTTTTTTTTACTATATTAAAATATATTTATATTTATGATAATAATTTTTCACAGGCAACAGGAAAAGTAAATCCACAAGTTGCATTTATGCGAGGAAAACTAAAAATTACTGGTAATATTATGTTAACCCAAAAGCTCAAAACACTTATGGAAATGAACAAAGCAAAACTATAATCTCAATTTTATTTGAATGAACGAATGATTATAATTCCATTATTAAACCAATATTTCTAAGAACCTAGAATACGTATGATCGATGTAGCGTTTGTTAATGGCTACTCATTTTTTCAATATTTTTGCATGATCTGTTTGTTATTTATTTTTTTTTCAAATTTTATTTTCTAAATTTCGTTGCATATCTAATGGTAATAATGTCTACCATTTCTTTCGTTGCAATTCATTTCAGTATTTGTATAAATTTTAAGTAAATTCATTGTCGTTAGTAGAGACGGTAAAGTAAATATGTTTAGATTTTTATATGAAAAATAAAAATCTATGTAAAAAAAATTGTTGGATATCTTATAGTAGTTTCGAAGATATGAATTGTTCGTTACATTTTCCATTATATAAGGAAAACATAAGGTCGTGCGTAAGAGGGCTTTTTATACCAAATTGCTAATAACTTGTTTATTTTCTATATAGTTTATATATTGTTTAAAGGATTCAAGGGAAAACTAAATATTGATTTAAAAGATTATTTTTTAGGGAAAATTCATACATCAAAATGTATTTTAGCATGTTTATAAAAATAAAAAAAAATATAAAATAACATGCCATAACATTTATTTATTTATTTATTTACGTTTATGCGTCTGAATAAACTAATATCTAAAATAAAGAAGATAAATGAATAATTAGAAAATATTACCTAATTTGAGCACTGAAAATATCTCTGCATTGGAAATTCTTTTTTTTCGTATTATCAAAAATAAAATAAATATTTTAAGTGCTTGAATTAAGTGTTACACGTTGTATACATATAAATATTGGAAGGAAAGAATAGATTAGAATTATAAATGCAGTTTATAAATATAAAGCGTACGAATATTTATTAGTTTACAGTTTTAATTTTTGAGAATCTCTATTTTTTTTGTATAGCTTCAACATCATTTGCTTTTTCTAAAAGTCTCTGTTTTATTAATTTGACAAAATCCAACGAATCATTTGTTTTAGATAATCTTTTTACATGAACGTTTTTAGGAGAAGGTCTTTTATTTTTTTTATGTTTTTTGTTACATTTAATTTCAGTTTTTACATTTGCAGATTTAGGTTCAATATTCTTCTGTAATCTGTCTTCAACACTTTCATCAAATGTTTCATTAATTGTTGATTTGAAATTTTCTCTCAAAGGGCAGTCATGTATTTTCAATTGCTCTTCCTCTTCATTTTTGTCATCATTATATTTCTTCTGCTCTAATTCTTTAACAATAAATTCCGTGCTGCAGGCAATTGCTATATTTTCATCTGAATTATCCAAATAAATAGTATTTTTATTGGCTATTCTACCACCATGCAAGAAAGCTGATATATTTTTACGTCTCCACATTTTAGAGGTACTTGGTATAAATTGTTTGCATTTTCTTTCAAAGAAAAATTCACTTATATCAATCTCTTTGATTTCACCCTTTAAAAATTTCAAATATTTCTTTAATGCAGAATAAAAATGTAATTTGTCTATCATTCGAGGAAAATTAGCACAACGAGCACTGCTAGAAGGTACAACCCAAACAGCAGTATCTCCTATGAGTTCTGATTGCAATCCAAAATGAAATGGTGATTTACTATTTTTATTAGAATATACTTCATAAATACACTTTCCATTAAAAATAGCAATCTTTGGTTTAAATAGCCTCAATTTTTCTTCAACAATCTTAGCGCCTTCTTTGATTTCTGTTCGTTTTAGATCCGCAGAAGATCTAGTAGGTCTTGTGACTATATTTGTTAATCCAATTCCATATTGTAATAACTTGTGATCTTCCTCAAAACTGATACATTTTGGAATTAAGGCTGATCCATATAAAAGCTTGTAAAAATGATTACCAGGACCTGCATAATATTTGCCACGATGGGCTGCCATCAAACTTGGATTTATACCGATAAAGACCATATCAAGATTTTCCTTGAGATAATCAGGTAGAGTATACTTTTGAACTTCTTCCACAGTAAGTCCATCGAATCTATCAACTTTTCTTTTAGGCTTTTTAATCACATCTGATACTGTCCTCTTTTTAAGTTTATTCAACGCAAGGGATGACATAATTTTGCGAAAAATCATCAATTAAAGTTTATAATAATATGAACATATATAACTTTTTTTTTCACTTTCATTCTATATTTATTTAATCAATTAATTAATAAAAATAGCATGCCTTTCTGAAGTAAAATAATCTCATTTTTAATTACACAATTCCACACTGTCATAATAGTAAATCATTATTATATACAATTACAAATTCTTCGTAGAAATACAAAATATATCAACTGATCCTAATCGCCAAACAATCCTTCAAGAATTATTCCTGCCTTTAACTCTATAATCGCGCATGCGCACATCGGCCATTTTTAAATTACTTTTTTTCGAGATTAATCAGACATAAATGAATTTTCGTTGTAATTGCAATTACATTAATCGATAAGATTTGTCATTGTTGATAACGTAAATTAAATAAAATGTAAAATTGCATAGGTAATCTATGATAAAATAATTTCGTGAACACCAATACTTCAAACATTTTTCACTGAAATTTTTATAACCTTATTATCTTTTTTTTTTTTGACAATGATACACTTATTTTCACCGATTTTAAGATATCCTCATTCACTCATATTCTCAATTCGATGTTTCAGTGTGAACGAGACTCTTCAAGAATATGGGATATATAATGGCATTGGAGATAATTGTATAGTATGCTTGCACGATGCATTTATACTAATTTATTTGCTAGAAAGCCACTGATCGTATCCAAATTGTGTTAGTCTTCCGGTCTAGTGAATTACTTCAACATTTACAATTATGTAACTCATATTCACCTTTCGGATTTGTAAAGATTGGAAAGGGGAGGAGAGAGAGAGAGAGAGAGAGAGAGAGCGAGAGAGAAAAAAAGAGAGAAAGAGAGAGAGAGAGAGGAGAGAGAGAAAGATAGCTTCATCCGAGCAAAACCAGAATACCGAAATCGTGAAAATGAGAATAAATAGAAATGACAGCAGATATAAAAGTATAATAGAAAAATTTTCTTTTCGTTTCTCAAAGAAATTATTTTATAATTCTGCTATATTTTTTTATTTATTTATTGAAGTATTATTAGCAATATAAAATGCAGATATGTTATTGTTTAGTTGGAGTTAGATTGAAAAAATATTGGAAAAGTAATACAGTATGCAGCCATTCGCTCGATAATACTTGCGTTATAAGATTTACAATTAGACTTCGCAAGTATTAACGACCCAGGTCTCACCACGTGGAGGTTGCTGCATGTGGAGACCCACGAGCTAACGGTGACTCTACTCTAAAATCCGCGTTCCGCGATACCGATCCGCCATATCTTTCCGCTTCAATGCACTGGCTTCTTAACTAACAGGGGATGCGTAGCTTAGCTACAACACACCTCTTACAGATAGCTCCACCTTTGCACCGTCCGCTTCAGACATAACGGATTATTAAGCACATCCGAATTCGTGCTTTCCGAATTTCGAACAAACAAAGCGCACTCCTTAGAAATACTAATCGCGTCGCGACACTCACGTGTGTGTTATAATTACGTAGATTCTACTGTTAAGCCGAAATTCGCGAAGTACCCCCATCGAGAATTTTAAAGAAATCAAACGAAGTCCACGGTAGGACCTTTAATCGCGCCCGAACACCCACGCGAGTGTTAGAAAAACGGTGACTCTACTCTAAATTCGCGTTTTCGATTCGAACAATCAAACGAAGTTTAATCGCGCCCGAGAACACCAACGCCTGTGCCCGCCGACACGCGCGCTAATGTTCTTCCTATCCTTCCCGTATTCTCGCGTAGAAATCGATGATGAATCCTGCCATGCGATGTATCATACGGCCGCAGATGAACCTATCCCTCGATGATCTATCCTGAAAAAGAAAAAGCTAAGGAGAAAATAAAAGAACAAAAAAAAAATATATAAAATAAAACATAATATATACATAGATTATAAATAGAAAATAAATAAAATAAAAATAAATAAATATAAACACATAAGAGAGCTAGAGAAAGAAACGAAAAGAGAAGTAGTTCGGCACGATACTAAATTAGCAGTCTGCAATATCCCATGAATCCTATCTAAAGCTGTAAATCATAATTAATAACCATATATTAAAAACATAATTAAGAACATAATCAAAAACATAATTAAAAAGCATAATCAAAAACATAATTAAAAAGCATAATTAAAAACATAATTAAAAACATAATTAAACACATAATTAAAAACATAATTAAACACATAATTAAACACATAATTAAAAACACAATTAAAAAGAGACATCATAAATAAATATTAAGAAAACATAATTGAAAGGAAATAACATATTAATATCATAATTGAAAACATAATTGAAAGAGAAAAATATGAGATAGGAAAGAGAGCCGGAAAAAGAAAAAGAGCCCCAGGAAGAAAAAAGAAGAGAAGCAACTCTACACGGTGTTGAGACAGCAACCCGCACAGAAGCCCACACCCATGGGCCCCTCCCATGAGTCCCACCCGATTCTATAAATCATAATTAATAAGAGCAAATAAGAATAAAAAATATGAGGTAGAAAAGAGAGCCGGAGAAAAAAAAGAAAACCCCAGAAAGATAAGAAAATAGAAGCAGCTTTACACGATGCTGATATAGTAACCCGCACAGAGGCCCACACCCATGGGCACTTCCCATGGGTCCTTCCCATGGGCCCTTCCCATGGGCCCTTCCCATGGGCCCTTCCCATGGGTCCTTCCCATGGGCCCTTCCCATGGGCCCTTCCCATGGGCCCTTCCCATGGGTCCTTCCCATGGGTCCCACCCGACATATATAAAAGATAATTAATGATAGTAAATTAGAAAAAATAACAGTGTGATAGAAAAAATTCTTTTTCGTTTGTCTAAGAAATTATTGTACAATATATTTCTATTAAATTTCTTCTTTTGAAGTATTATTAACGATATAAAATGAATATATGTTAATGTTTAGTAAGTTAAAATTAGTTTGAAAAGATATTGGAAAAGTAATACAATATGCAGCCATTCGCTCGGTAATACTTGCATTTAAAAATTTACAATTAATTTTTCTAAGTATTATCGACCCAGGTCTCACTACGTGGAAGTTGCTGCATATGGAGACCCACGAGCTAACGGTGACTCTACTTTACTCTAAAATCCGCGTTCCGCGATACCGATCCCTTATGCCTTCCGCTTCGGATATTTAGGGCGACTTAGCTAACAGGAGGTATATAGCCTTAGCTACAGTGACCCCACTTACAGAGAGCTTTACCGTTCAACACCCTCACCTCAGGCATAACGAATTATTAAGCACATCTGAATTTGTGCTTCCGAATTTCGAACAATCAAAGCGCATTAATCGCGTTCGCGAGACTCACGTGTGTTATAATTACGTAGATTCTACTATCTTCTATCCAAATGCGCGAAGTAATCTAATCGATATGTCGAAGAAATAAAACAAAGTCCCCGGTAGGACTTTCAATCGCGCCAGCGAACACTCACGTGAGTGTTAGAATAACGGTGACTCTAAGTTGAAATCCGAAGCGTACTCCGAATTTCAACACTAAACGAAGTCCATGATAGGACTTTTAACCGCGCCCGGACACCCACGCAAGTGTTCAGAAAACGGTGACTCTACTCTAAATAAACTAATCGAATATTCGAGCAAACAAAACGAAGTCCCCGGTAGGACTTTTAATCGCGCACGCGAACACTCACGTGAGTGTTTGAATAACGGTGACTCTAAGTTGAAATCCAAAGTGACATATGTTAACCGGTATTTAGACTTTCCATGATATTTGTCGGGATTTCCGCCCCGCTACCAAATATGAGGATTATCATAACATCAGCCAACTATGTACAGCACTACAAGGTAAACCGTTCGCGCACCCCGAATTTCAACACTAAAACGAAGTCCATGATAGGACTTTTAATCGCGCCCGGACACCCACGCAAGTGCTCGGAAAACGGTGACTCTACTCAAAAAAACGCGTTCGCGAGGTAATCTAATCGAATATTCGAGCAAATGAAACGAAGTCCCCGGTAGGACTTTTAAGTCGCGCCCGCGTACATTCACGTGAGTTTTAAAAAAATGATGACTCTACTCTAAATTCGCGTTTTCGATACGAACAATCAAACGAAGTTTAATCGCGCCCGCGAACACTCACACCTGTGCTTGCCGACACGCGTGCGAGTGTTCTCCTATCCTGCCCGTATTCTCGCGTAAAAATCGATGATGAATCCAGCCATGCTATGATGACGCATCCGACCGCAGATGAATCTATCTCTCGATGATCTATAATGGAACAGAAAAAGATATGAAGGAAGCAAGAGAAAGAAAAAAGAAAGAAAATAGAAGATAATGTGTACATAGAGTATAAATAGAAAATAAATAAAATAAAAAATAAATAGATAAGAGAGCTGAAGGAAGAAACGAAAGTTGAAGCAGCTCTGCACGATGTTGAAACAGCAGCCCGCATTATCACATGGGTCCCATCTAAAACATAAATGATAATTAATAAGAATATATTAATAATATAGTTAGAACCATAATTAAAGAAGAAAAATATGAGATAGAAAAGCAAGCTGCAGGAAGATAAGAAAATAGAAGTAGCTCTTCACGACGCTGAAACAACAGTCCGCTTCTTCTCATAGGTCCTACCTAATGCTTATAAATTACAATTAATAAGAATATATTAATAACATACCTAAAAATATAAAAACATAATTAAAAGGAAATAACATAATTATATTCTGAAAAGACATAATAAAAAGAAATAACATATTAATAACATAATTAAAAACGTAATTAAAGAAAAAAAATATGAGATAGAAAAGCAAGCTGCAGGAAGATAAGAAAATAGAAGTAGCTCTTCACGACGCTGAAACAACAGTCCGCTTCTTCTCATAGGTCCTACCTAATGCTTATAAATTACAATTAATAAGAATATATTAATAACATACCTAAAAACATAAAAACATAATTAAAAAGAAATAACATAAATAAATATTAAAAAAACATAATTGAAAGGAAATAACATAATTATATTCTGAAAAGACATAATAAAAAGAAATAACATATTAATAACATAATTAAAAACATAATTAAAGAAGAAAAATATGAGATAGAAAAGCAAGCTGCAGAAAGATAAGAAAATAGAAGCAGCTCTACACGATGCTGAGACAGCAACCCGCACAGAGGCCCACACCCATGTCCCCATCCCATGGGTCCCACCCGAGACTTATAAATTATAATTAATAAGAGTAAATCAGTATGAAAAATATGAAATAGAAAAGAGAGCCCCAGAAAGAAAAGAAAAGAGAAGTAGCTTTATAAGATGCTGAGACAGCAACCCGCACAGAGGCCCACACCCATGGGCCCCTCCCATGGGTCCCACCCGAGATATATAAAGGATAATTAATGAGATTAAATTAGAATGTATAGAAATGACAGTGAAGAAAGTTTTCTGTGCGTTTCACTTTTAAATCGATTAAGTATATCGATTAATCAATAGTATATGGTAGTACAAGCATATGATCTTTATAACGTTACTAAAAATATCCTATTGCTTAAATAGTAATTAATTATACTTCACGTATATCGTACATTGTTTAAATGTTAAAATAATCTTATTTATTAATTATTCCTTCCTGTCTTCGTGATCCCACGTTCTGGAATTAGCAGAAAAGAAATAAAGAAAGAAAAAAGAATATATATACCGTTATATTAATTATACGAACGATAAAATTCTGAAATTAATTTAATTAAACTTAAGAAAAATAAAAGATTAATTAAAAAAAAAAAATGAAATATGTTGAACACTGAAATAAAGAAATATTATTTTCTCTGAAAGAAATATTAACTTACTTTTACATTTCATAGATATATGATTTTAAAATAGAACTCGATTTTATTAAAATAAAATTATGAATTTAATTGAACTTTAAAAAAAAGAAAATGTGCAAAATTTATCAATCGATTTTAACGTAAAATTTGATTTTATTAAACTAGAACCATAAATTCAATTGAATTTTAGAAAAGAGAAAATGTGTAACATTGATGTCCTAAGTTTAATATTAAAAATGCATAAAATATGAAATAATCCTATTCGCGTAAGCGTGGCAATGTAGGAATGTTATTTACGAAATGTTACTTTGTCTCAGTTTTTTAAATCTAAACCCCTAAACCCATCATCATAAGAGCAATTTGAGTGACAACATGGTAAAATTAAAATACGACTAAGAGCCATTCTCGAAAGTTTCTAATGAACCTTCGAAAATAACTCAATAGCCTAATAGTTGCCCTCTTGAGCCATAGTTTGAAAATACATTTTTGGAGCATAAGAGAAATTAGAATTAGTATATTGATTGCTGAAAATCCTGAGCTAAAAATTCATTAATTTATTATCTAGACCTACGGAATATGACTCTATAAGTCTCTTTGTTTATTAGCAAATACTCTACTCGACTTTTCTCTTTCAAAAGCAATAACTTTACCGAGACTTCTCTTTTGTTAATTCAAATTGATTTAATTAATATTTATTTAAAAATATAATTGCAAATTCTTGGACGCTCCTTCTTACAAGCGAGAATTTTAATTCTTATAAGAAAGTCATGCACAATTTCGCTTATAATCCAGAGACTATCCATCGCGAATGTCTTCTTGCTCATTTTTTATTAAAACTCGTCAGTATGTATTATTTTTCACGTGAGACAAATATTTAAAAATGTATTAAAATATTCAAAATTTGAAATAATTATAAACACATTTGAATAAGAAGACCCTATCCTGATCTAATAAATAAATCAAAACATAAGAAACCATTCACGAATAAATGTCCGAAGAAATTTACTCGTGGTCACTCAATGCTCTTCTACTAATTAATTACAACCAATCACCCGTGCCGATTCGGACCTTTCGTCCTCGACATGATTGAGTGATCGGAGGGACTTAAAAATTCACTCACTACTTAAGAAGTTCTGCGATGGCTCCAAAACACTCGTTCGGGATTTAGGTCAAAATTGAGGGTGGATGATTCGTAGCTGATTGAAAAAGAGTCAACATCGAACTTCCTCTTCAATGATGCACTGACTCTATTACGCGGTAGTTATTTTTTAACGAACGGTCACTGAGTTTACTTCACGAAACTCTATTATCTTTTATAAATACAGTCTGTGTGACTGTTAAAAGATCAAAACAATTCGCGAACAAACACTGACACTAAAAACTGCATTGCACGCAGTCGTTATTTAAAAGCAAAAACATTTGTTATTTAAATCGCGAATCGCGAACGAACAAACACTGCTTCTATTTGATGATATTTTTATTTTAGCAATAAAAACATTTGATTACTTCATCGCTATGCGCGCGATTACAACGAAGTTCTGAAACAGAAAAATACAATAAAAAAAAATTAGTAACATTGTTATAATAAGGAACTGTATAAATTATTCAAGAAAAGTATGATATAGAAATATACTTACTTTAAGACTTCCTTATAACTATGCAGGAAAGATATCCTGAGAGAGCTTCGATGCATACTCGTCGGAGTCCCAAAGAAAACTGATCCAGTAACAGTCCAAGTCGATCAGAGATTTAATTTTGTTGACTTCACAATCAATCAAGGAACGGCAGTCCAAAATTTAAATAAGCAAACAAAATTTTAATTATTTTAATTTTATCCCGAGTTACGATCAATGAAATGTTTAAGAAAATGTACTATTGTTTAAATATTAGTTTATTGTACACCGTGTACACTAGAGATTGTTTAAATAATCGCAAAACTATCGAAAGTATTAATTTTTAAGTTTTTGCGTTTAGGAAGAGAGAAACGATGTGCACTAGTCCGAGTGCAAAAGGAAACTAACTCGGTAATTGTCAAAGTTAATCGAAGGACTGCTTATGTTTAGATTGCACAAGGGCAACAACAGCGAGATAAAATTTTTAAGTATCGGAATCTTTTATTAAAGTTATTTTAAATTTCCCGACCGTGTTCTACTTTGCAATGTTAAAACGAATGTATTATTGTTTAAATATTAATCTATTGTACTTCGTGTACACTAGAGATTGTTTAAATAATTGAAGAACTAACGAAAGTATTAATTTTTAAGTTTTCGCGTTTGGAATAAAGGAACGATGTGCACTAGTCCGAGTGCAAAAGGAAACTAATTCGGTAATTGTCAAAGTTAATCGAAGGACTGTTTATGTTTAGATTGCATAAAGCCAACAACCGCGAGATAAAATTTTTAAGTATCGGAATCTTATATTAATATTATTTTAAATTTCTCGACCGTTTTCTACTTTGCAATGATAAAACGAATGTTTTATTGTTTAAATATTAGTTTATTTTACTCTGTGTACACTAGAGTTTGTTTAAATAATTGAAAAACTAAGTATTAATTTTTAAGTTTTCGCGTTTAGAAAGAGAGAGCTTCGATGCTCACTCGTTGGAATTCAAAAGAGAACTGATTCTTGATCGTCAAAGTTAATCAAAAGCCCGTTCATGTTTACATGACATAAGTCCAACTACCCCGAGATAAAAAGTTTCAGTATTGGAATTTTATTTTGAAATTATTTCAATTTTCTCGTTAGTTATGATCTTTGTAATGTCTAAGTGAATATTCTATTGTTTAAATATTAACATATTTAATCATGTGTATTATAGATTATTTTAGCAATTATAGAATTATCGAAAGTATTCATTATTTATCCCAAAAAAAAAAACTTTATCCCATATGGAAAGAGAACATTTCTATATTAACTAGTCGGAATCTAAAAGACACTGTTTCGATAACTATCAAAGTGTATAAAGCATTTGTTTTTTGTTGATATTACATAAAAGAAATGACAGCGAGTGAAAAATTTTCATGTATAATAATATCAAATTAAAATTATTTTATATTTAAAGTTTATTACGAGTCTTCGATAAATGTATATGCTTGATTATTATAAATTTTTGTTACGTAACTATTAATAAGTAATAGAATTCTAGTGTTATAGATATCTTAAATGAATGTTAAATAATGAAAGGAATTTTTTTTTACCACCTGCAAGTATGGAATAAAAGAGAGAAAGAGAGAGAAATACTCTCTCTTTACTGCTTGAAATTTATTGTTAGATTGATTATTTGTCATCTATCAAAATTGCTTAAACCTTTTCTTATCAATAATTGTTTACATCTGGATTGGATTATGAAAGACCATCTAATCTTAACAAAGTACTTAAATATTTCTCTTTTTATTTCTTTCTTTTTCTTTTGTGTCCTCTCAAAAAGAGGAGAGGAAAAAGATGAAAGTGAGAGGAATAAAAATATGATGGAGGTTGAAAAATGGTGACGATGAGGAAAGAAAAGACGGAAAGAAAAGAAAGAAAATCGATATTGAAAGGATTTTCGATTTGATCGCCTTTATCGGTTCATTACATTTGAAATGGTATCTAATCCAATTTATACATTTCCTTCATTCTCAGACACGATATATAAGGTTCTCTTCGAATTATTTTCGAGCGTGCAACCGCATCAAGTATTACACTTCGCTTAACGTTCCCATTGGCGGAAACAAGCTTGGAGAGAAGGTGTTTCGAACCGTGCTACTGATTACCGGAAGTCGATCGAACTAATTATCGAGCGAGTCGAAAGTTTAGACTCTGTCTCTTATCAGTCGTATACTGAACATATCGCATAAGAGAACTTCTCGAATTTCGAGAAACCGTTCATTAGGATATAAAATCAATATTTTTTTTTTATTAGAACTAACATTATATAACATTAGATAAGTAAATATCGAATTATAATTGTTCATTAAAAAATATTGAGTCATGGAAATTGTCCTATTTATCTTTTCTATTAGAGCTCTATCGATTTTCTTCTAACTTAAGATTATAAATGTCTATTGTTTTTTTCATCGAATACAATTCGTTCGTTGATACTATTCAATTGCAAATGATATTAATTTCATCGTGACTGATATAATAAATCTTTAGGAAAGTATCTCGATCGAATTATTGTTGGAAACTTATTCAGATTAAATGGTTGCATCTGCAGAAACAAAATTACCTTAGTCACTCGACGGAAGCGACAACCGTTTCGTTGGTTTTATCGTTCGAAATTGTCGTAGGAGCGTTGCGTCAGCGTGTCACATCCATCACTATCGCGAAACACGCTGTGAACCAGGTTCAACCACCTAGTCGTCCTTTACAACTCTATTCTCCCTTTCTCTCTATCTCTCGTTTCCTCTATATTTATCTATTCCTCTCTACCTATCCATTCGTCGATCCACCCTTACCCATTTATCTATCCATCTATCCATTTCACATTTTCTCTCTCTCTTTTTTTCTTTCTCTCTCTCCTTCTCTCTCTGTCACTCTTTCTCTTTCTTTCTCTTTCCTTTTTTTGTGCTGGTATTATCTATATCGTTTGTAAGTAATTGACATCTCTGTTAATTTCTCCATTGAATCCTTGCTTTTGATTAGAATTCTTCTTCTTTTCTTCATCCTTTCAAGAAAACTAAACAGAATCTACAATTTGTGAGAAATCGTCAGATCTTTCTTTTAACTTACTTCGTACTTATCACTGAAATTATGATCCAGGAATTATAGTCAATGCACTCAGCTTTATTGTGAATGCGAATGAGATTGCGTATTGTGCCGCGTCGCGACGCGGCATCTCTCACGGCGAGACGTCGTGTCTCGCGAATCGAATACCATTCGTATGTCGTTTAGAATAAGAAAGGAAATGGTACGCATTCAGAAATACTATTTAATTGGACAATGAAGAGGAATTGCTTGTTGAACTATTTATTACAAGATGCAATTGTTTCGAGGTATATAAGTTTTGTAAGTATTCTTTTAAATTGAATAATATTTTTATCCTGTTTATATATATTTAGAATAAATAAGTTATTTAGAAATGTGTAAATATTTCGTGTTATTTTCGTTTATTTGTCATTAAACAAAATTCGTATTCAAATTCGGATGTACGATCATCCGGACGACATTGATCGATTGATACGATTGAAAAGTCTTTCTATGTATCATAGTTGTACTCTTTCATTGTTAACAAATAACAAATTAATTTTATTTTGATGTTGGACGTTTTATCGATTCGATTTGATTCGTTCGAAAGTACACAATTCTTTTCGATATTTACTCCGGAACTCTGCATCGTGAAAATTTCTATGCAATTCATTCCTAATTACTTCGGTAACGAACTTCTAAATATTATCCGATAGCCGAGCACGGTGTGCATTATTCCATCGAGGCGAGGTATCGAGAGCGTCGAAAAGCAGGCAATCAGCGAATTCGCCACGCTAAAACCATTGTTTGTTGACTTCCATTCGAAAAAGGAGTGTTTGCTTACGACCAAATGCTGTCTGTATTTTCTACTACCGAACTAACTGGTTGGTTAGCCTTGCTCGATCGATTTCTACGAATGTCGTTATTATTCACTCCAAACCCGCAGAAATTAATTCTCCTTTCGTACCAACAATTCTTCATTATCACGCGAGCTCACAGAAAAATTATCAGCCGAGGCCGGACAGAAAAATATTCTCTTCTAACGTAAATGGCAACGATTCACCGACCTGTAATAACGAGTTTGTAACCGGCTAATGAATATCCAGTGAAAATTAAATAGCTCGCAAATTGAGTTCCAACCTCTCCAATGTTTATCCCTCTTGCGAGTAATGCGACCACGTTGGATCTTTGCGATTGCATCCCTTTCTTTTTCATCTCTCTTTCTCTCTCTCTCTCTCTCCCTCTCTTTTTCAATTTTTCTTTTCATACCTTTAAAAATATCTCCACAATTTGCTCTCATTCGTTTATCCTTCTATTATTAGATTTTCTAATCCGTACTTTTTCATTTTATGCATGAGAGAAGCTGGATTTATTGGATCTACAATTTCAACTACTACTTTTTCTCAATAATCTTTATAAATTACGATCAACAAGAGTTACGATAGGCGTCGTGTATGATCGTTAGAAGTTATCGAGCTGATGTAAGGGTAGGTAGATGTCTCTAGGAAATTACACGTCACTTCGTCAATGAGCCTGTAGCCTCGAATCACGTTCCAACCCTTATAGTTCGTACAGAAGGGGATATAGGAGGAGGGAAGAGGGGATAGTGAAGGTTGGTCCAAGCTCTCTATCACGCGCCTTTTGAGACGGCTATAGGGCTAACGTCGGAAGTAGCGTTAACTGACTGAGAAAATTAGCCAGTGAAAATCAAAAATGTTCGATTCTACGCCGATGCTCATGTCGATGTTGATGTCGATGCTGATGTCGATGCTCATGTCGATGCTCTCGACGAATTTTAATTACGAATGCTTTTGACGGCGTAATTATCGTTGATGTAACGATTCGCTTGGTCAAGGTAATTAACCAAATAGAGCTCTTTATATACTTCGACCAAATCGAAATTATACGAGGATAACGTACCATTGGATATAGGTGATTGTGGTAAAATGCGATATGATAGAAATGAGAACGTTTAATTAATCTTTTTTATTTCGACATTTCGTTTATTTTATATTCCAATATAGGTAAAGAAAGAGAGAGAGAGAGAGAGAGAGAGAGAGAGAGAGAGAGAGAGAGAGAGAGAGAGAGAGAGAGAGATGAAGAGAGGTAGAGAGAGAAAATACTGATTATGTTGATTAACTCGATTCCCTCTTAATCCATTGATATATGGCCAATCGACCCTACATCCTCGTATAATCTGTATTGGATTTAATTTACATTACGATGTTGTACGCGCAACGAGCTTAGGACGGAGAGAACAAGATGGTCCATTTGCAATGGGATATTGGGATCGTACTACCGTCTATCTTCCTGAACGATACGGAATTGCGTCCTCTTGGTGCTTACAGAAAGCCAAAAGTATGTGCACCATCGAACGAGTCCCACGAATCTTTTAAATTCTTCCAGTCCTTTACCTGATTAATTCGATCTATCTTCTTCTTCTTTCTCGATAAACTACGTCGCTCGTGTGTGTGTGTGTGTGTGTATGTGTGAGGATGCGTCTATCTTTTCTTTTTCTATTTTTTTTTTTGCAGATCGACCATTATTAAAAAAAGGAAAAAAAAAGAAATATAAGCCGAAATATCTATTTAATACTATAAGACATAATTTTAGAATGTATATTTTATTTGTTATAAATAGATCGATATGTTACTCTCTTGTGGTATCTCACGGACAATACGTCTATCAATCTGTCAAGCTAAATCGTGACACGATAAAGGCGAGGATACGTCTAATCTCGTGTGATTAAATTCGATGTAAACACGTCTCGATTCAGTTTGTGTTGTTGATGAACCTAGAAACTCACTAGTATAAACATACGAACCCAGATGTAAACACGCACGCACATGTATATATCGTATATCGTTTTATCGATCAGTCGTCAAAGAAATTTTCAAAGATCTTTTAAAGATTCTTCGACACACCTCTTTGGTATTAGTATCCCTTTCCGAGTGATTAACGACGTGGCAGTAGCTGCTGCTACAGTTTATTGGAAACAGACCATCGATGATGTATGCGGCATGTTCTACGAACGGAGGAAGCCTTGTTTGCTTCGAGCATAATAGGAAGGGTAATAAGGTAACGTCATTACCACATCATACATAGCCATGTATGTACCTATAACGATGCACCTGGATCATTAGCCGTCACAATTTATTTATAGCTTGTTCGAATTGTCAGCGGGAATCGTTAAGCGTGTTATCCGCACAATAACAATGGTTTACGGATATTTGAGTTTGCATCCCGTCCAGTTTAGAATATCGCCGAAGGATTTTCTTCCGACCGATATTAATATTTTGCTAATCCATTGGCTTAAATCATAAATAAAAGCCATTTTATTTAAATAAAACTTTTGTTTTGGCACTCATGTGTATATATAAATCAACTCAACATACATTTATAAAGTAATACATGTATTGGCTATTTAACATGACGAAAAAAGAAAAATATATTGTTTTCGATTTTATACAAATTACATATTGTATAATTTATTTTTATTTTCGATTTGTGAATTGATGGATGATCAAGGATACCTTTTTCTTAATTTTTACTGCTTTACTTTTCACGGCGATGCTCGCTACCGCTCGCATCGGGAAATCCTTTCATAATTAGTGTTGATTTCGTTATTGAAACTTCGCTTGTTAGCGAAACAAAAGTTAGGAGTTTATGAAATACTTTGCCAGAAAGGATTTAATTAACGAATGTAAAATTCATCCAATTCGTAGAAATATAATTTTTTAGTGAATTTCTATATTCTATGGTGTCTCTACGCATATGATTAACACGAACATTTTAACATTTTTTTTTGTTTCGTTCTTTTTTATTTGCTCTTTTTTTTCTAGACATACATATTTTATAACCGATTTTATATCTGTAATAGGGGGAAAAAAAAAAGATAAAGAATAAAATAAAAAACAAAAAAAAGAAAAGAACGAAAAAAGGAAAATTGCATAGGCATTTTAAATATTATACCACGGCAAAATATTTGTAAGAATAGAATTTCTTCGCGTAGAAATATTTTACGATAAAGATATTTAAATATCAAAGATGCTTGATGGACCATTATTACTTCGACGAATCGCGTTGGAGTAGACTACATTACGTAGTCACCAATACGCTTGAAAAGCACCCTTTCACACGTCTCGCGTACGATACGAACGATGGCCTGAAGCAAGTGCGTTTGACAGTTTAAGATTATTTACACATGCCTCGCGGCCTTTCCTCCCTCTATCTGCCTCTTTCAAGGGACCAAACGAGATTCTGGAAAGATGTGTGTAATGCAAAGCCTGAATTTCGTGTTCCATGGTATTACCTATTCTCTCTCTCTCTCTCTCTCTCTGTCTCTCTCTCTCTCTCTCTCTCTCTCTCTCTCTTTCTCTCTCTTTCTCTCTCTCTGTTAGTATTCTCAAACGTGTACATTCACACATATAGTTTGAATAATACGCGATTTTATAGGTACACAAAACATAATAAAAGATTCGTTAAAATAAATCTGTACATAACTTTGATCGTTTAATAAAAGAGCGTACGATATATTTATTTATTTTTTTCTTTTGAATACTTTACATTATAATAAATCACATTATGATGAATCACTTTTATCATACGGTGTTAAATTCGAACATAGAAATGCAAAGAAAATTACTTTCCCATTGACAAATCGTTCAATTTAGACAGTGTCAACTTTCTAATCTTCTCAGATTTCGAATTTAATCCTCGTCTGTACAGAGAAGTCTCATCTTATATAGAGCCTGAGCAATCCTTATGATCAAGCTAGGAAGTCGCGATTGAATTCACATCTTCGATAAATTACTTAAAACTGGTAAATGGAAAAGCATTTTATATTCTGTTCGAATATCCATCTATGTATCTTATCTATGTACCTATCAATCTCGCTATCTAGCTTGACGAAATTTATTAATAAATATTTTTTCTTCAAGATTTCTTCAATATCATTATGAAATTATTTATCAGAGAAAAATTATAATATCGTTTGAAAGATTAAGTTGAATAGATGAAGTCGATTTTAGAACGGAAGATATTTAGTAATAAATTTATTTAAATGCAACGGGGTTTGGTGAAATTTTGTCGAAAATTTCATTGAATTTAAACGTGGTCGAATATTTCCACGATAATCGTCTGTCAGTTACTGGTCGTCGAATGAAAATCGGATATTCCTACTTTAGCAGCGTACGGTTATTCGCTTTCTATGCATATGCAATCAGCAACTGGGTCTAGCTTTCAAAGCAACACGACATGAAAGCCGCTCACACGTCAGATGATTATATGATGGACGAAGATTATCAAACGCTTGCTATTCGTTTCTTCTCTATTACATATTTTCTACGAATTGTTAAATCAAAGAAAAAAAATCGATCATCATCATCGTTTGTAGAATTAATGAATCGTCGTTACTAAAGATAATTAAAAGTTTAGAAATAATAATATAGAAAAATCATTTTTTTAATACCATATATATATATATATATATAAATGGCGTTACTTTGTATCGTATAAAATCGTTTTCTCTTTTGAGAAAGAAAAATTTTTCGTCGTTGGTTTAACTTCTGGCAAAGTTAAAGGATGACTCCGGGTAAATTTCGATGAAAAGAAGGACGTAGAAAAGTTTTGTGGCGCGTCGCATCGCCTCGCTATACTTCTTAGATCAACTTCTCTCCTTCCAACGATGCTTTTGTCTTTCTTCCTTCTCAACGAACTTCCTCGACTAGTTCTTTCTCGTGCCTTAGGCAGAAGAGAAAGCCGAACGGTACGCTCTCCACCCCCAAGGGATCCACTCTATTTGTGTAACTTGGTTTAACTCCTCGTCAGATCATTATGGTCTGTTTCTACTCTGAACGGTTCTTTGTCTTTATATCTACTTGTTCTTATACGTAATGTGTATCTCTCTTTTGCAATTCTTTATTCTTCCTTAATTAAATTATTTAAATATCCTTTTCTTTTCTTCCTTACATCCTAAATAAATATGTATATTTACAATACATGTACATATATATACATATATATGTATATATATATATAAAAACGTACATATACCTGTCATAATGAAAAATTATTAAATTTTATTCATGAGTATACGTATAGATTAAAGTATATTCTCTCAAATATGACATCCTTTCTTAGAAGTTTCTTTTTTTACATTGACGCCATACAAAACCTATCATCCATCAGTTTCTTCATCCCGGTAAACAATGTCCCATCTGTGTAAGTCGCCCGTTAATACACTTATCCAATCAATCCACGATTGTATGTCGCTACGGAAGTTGTTGGATCTCTCGAGTTAAGCTCAAGGATGCTATGAACTTGCCTCTCGTCTTCCTCTATCCGAACTAAACTCGAACGGAAACTTCCCTTTTATCGATAACTCGTGATAGAGCTCGATCTTGTCTCCCCATCGATAAAGTTAGACCGCGTTTCTTTCTTTTTTCTTCTTCTTTTTCTTTTTCTTCTTTTTTTTTGTTTCTTTTTTTTGGCCACCCACCTACCTACCTCCGACGAAATACTTCATGAACGATTCTCAAATTTATTCTAGTCATGCTTGAATTGAACGGGAATGTAGATCGTGAAATTCGATGATTGAATGACATCCCGATATCGATAGCCGAATAATCCAAGTACTTCTGATCGTTCGTTTCTAAAGCCACGTTTCAACTGCCGAGACCGCTGGTGCTAACGAACTTTCCGCCTGTTACTGCATACATAATGTGTAAACATACGTAGGTGGAGGGATAGGAACGACGAAAGCGTGGTTCTCGCACGCCAAACTGGCTCATCCCTTCATCTCTCTCTTCCTCCCTTTCTCTCTCTCTCTCTCGTATATATATTCGTACATACACGCATGTACCTACACATAGGTATGTATGTATATTTATATATATATATATATGTGTGTGTGAATATATATATATATATATATATATATATATATATATATATATATATATACATTCAGTGCCTGCAATTATGCCTGAGCGAACTAATTAATCCGTGGCATGATTGCAAGTAAATCGAATCCTGGCAGCACCACGTTGCACGAGCTACTTCGAGAGAGAGAGAGAGAGAGAGAGAGGGAGAGAGGGAAGGGTAGTGAAGGGCTGGAAAGGGTGGATTCTGCAGTCGGTTCAGTACGCTCGTCGAGTTAAATATGCAAATCGAGTTGCACTTATGTCTCATGCCGCGGAAGCTCGAGAAGCGTTTGCCACAAGGACTGCAAACACGACTCGTCTATCCTTCGTCTCTATCCTTTCTTCTTCCTTCCTGATTTTCGTCCTTCTACATCTCTCTTATTTGTTCTCTCTCTCTGTCTCTCTCTCTATCTCTCTCTCTCTCTCTCTCTCCCTTCTCCGGCTTCTTTTTCTTCTTCTCCCCTTTCTTGATTTTTTTCAGGATTTAGAATTGTCGGTTGTCGATGGCACCAACACTCTACTCGAACGAAAGTGCCCTAGGGTTGTTCAATGTTTGTTCAATTAAATCCCGTCCGTTCGTATACGGGAATCGGGCCAATTTCAACGATTCGCTTTAAGGAAATCTTTGTTCTGTAACTTCGACCCTTTCGTCTTCTATTGCGAACAAGAGCGAGTTAGTAAATTAAATAGATTAATTAACTAACGAGATCAAACGTGATCTGTGTTTTTATCTCAGAAAAGAATTAAGTAGATATATCGTTCGAGAGATTTTTTTAAATTAATGTAATTGACATTTTTTGATACGTTTGTTTTTCTTTTCTTCCTTCTTCCCTTCATTCATTTTTCATTTCTTTTCTAAATTCCTTGGGATTTGAATAGTTCCTTACGCATTATATACATATATACTCGTACATTAACCAACCCTTTTCGTTTCACTTTTATGTGATTATGATATTACTTAAGGGATACAATGAATTCTCTTTACACGGCTCGCATTATATGTAAGGTTCGTCGAAATTTGATAAAGTTACGGAAAATGTTACTATGTCCGCATAAAATTATTCATCTACCATTACCGTTAGTTCGTTTTTAGCGTTATATTTCTCTTTGAATTTAATGTTAAATATGTAACTACATATTTCAACGTATTTTTATGAAATTATATATAATATTTTCGAATGTAACGTAATGTAAGATTTTTGGTTTAATCATTTTCATTGAAATATATTCATAATGATTATTTCGAAAGAAAAATTTTATTATTCAAAAATATATATCTCATTTAGTGAGCAAAAATAATTTTCCTTCATTCCTTTTATTTTAATAAATCCCGTTTAGGTACCACTACAACTTTTATCACGAAACGAGTCGTCCACTTTCGTTATCGGCCAACCGTGAACGGAATTACATGTCTGTTTACATAATTGGTATGTACCCTGGTAATTCGATAGAAAATAAATAGGCTCGCCTGGCGAACTTGATTGGAACCTCATACTACAATCAATGTGATGGGACGGTTTAATTTCATTCATTTATCCACTACCAATTTCTTTTTATTTAACCATTATGTTTTTAAGTTTTATTAATTTTATAGCGCAGAGAGAGAGAGAGAGAGAGAGAGAGAGAGAAAGAGAGATAGGGATACACAGAAAATTAGATCTCCCGTAAATAATTGTAGGTACTGTAGGAAAGCCAGTGGATGCCATTATTTATGATATTAGATTACACTGTATCACTGCCATCGTAATTAATTGCTACGTTCCGTCGTAACTTTGAACTTCCTGTTAACTGCGAAATGCTAATGAACAGATTCGGTTGGCACGGTAACTCTTAGGAGCCCGTTTCTAACAGTCCCGTTTGTTGTTTCGTTCGTTCGTTCGTTCGTTCGTTCGTTCGTTCGTTCATTCGTTCGTTCGTACGTTGGTTCGTTTGTTTCGAACCCTGATACACAAGGCACCCCTCGTTTGAAATTACTTGCGTACCTCTTTGTAAATATGTACGTAATCCCATGATAAATCTGCAAACAACTGGCAAGGCCTCATTATATTCCTTACTTACGTAAATACACATGTAATCCTATGACAAATTCGTAAATGGGATAGCGAGACCCTTCTGCTACTTGTTACGTCCGATTAATGTAACTCGTAGGACGCAATTCTGGTAAACAGAAGAGCGGCAGAAAGAGAGAAATAGATAAAGAAGAAAAAAAAAATAAGAGATGGAAAGAAGAGAGGGAGCTTTCGATTAACGTTCTTTTTCTTTTATCAATGACGCTTCAATCCCTTTGTTTGAATTTCTAGTTGAACGTACGACACATCGATACCGCTCTTCTTTATTTTCTAAAGAGAAAATAAACAAATGCAAGAAGAACGCGATATATGATTTGTTTGTTCTTTCAGAGAAACTTTTTTAGAGGATGTTAACGTTGAACGTTGTTTCTTTTCATGATTCCCAATACATGTAATGTCTCTCTCTCTTTCTCTTTCTCTTATAATCTTTTTTGCTATCCGTATTGCTTTTTGTGTATGTAAGCTCGATCCATCGATACTTCAGAAGTACTACTAGACTTCCTTAGCTTTAAGTCAAGTGAGAGGAGAGTCCAAAGAAGAGTACGTTGAGTGGTTTGCTCTCTTTTTCACGAGACCTTACTGCCCTTCTTTTGCCTTAAATCCCACCTACGTGCCTTTCTAAGTCTTTTTACTTTTTCTCCACGGTCTCTCCCCTACTTTCTTCTGTTAAGTAGCAGAAAAAGAGTTTTTATATAACTTTTGGATTATACTACCCCTTTCGTCCCTATCACACTCTCTCTCTCTCTCCCTCTCTCTCTCTCTCTCACACACACACACACACATTCTCTCTCATCCTTTTTATTCGAGGTTAGCTAATTTCACTCATTCTCCATCATCAGTGACCCTCTTCTTTAGGATTTTTCTCTTTCAGCGGCCTGCTTTCATTTCTTTTACTTCCTTCTAATTTCAAGCAGTACTTTTACCTCTTTACTTTTCATTCCCTTTATTTCACGCGCTACAGTTTCTTTCTTTCTTCTTGTCTCCTTCTTTCTTTCTTTCCTTCCTTCCTTCTCTTTTTTCTCTTCTCTTCTCTCTGTTTCTCATTCTCTCTCTTTCTCTCTCCTCCTCTCCCTTTCTATCTTTCTCACGGTATCGTATTTATCTCATCTAATCTATCCGCTTATATTTACTTTTACTCGAATGCATCCGGCAAACGAATAGACTTTAATTACTCTTTTAATTAAGCAACGCCAACTCTAGCAACGATGTAGTTCTTGTTTTTTTTTTCGACTACCTTATATCCTTTTCTCCTTATCGTAGGAAGTTCTAAGAAAAATACATTTAACTTGAAATAAAAGAGAGAGAGAGAGAGAGAGAGAGAGATCGTGAAAATTGAGAATCCGCTTGACTTTTATACGGCAAATGAATGATTTTATTTTTTTAAACAGAATATACCTACAAAGAAAACGATTCGTTTACTTTGCTTCGTGTTTCGAAGCGAAAAAAAAAAGGAAAAATAGAACGAGAGAGAAAAAGAAAGGGAAAAAGTAAGAAAAAGAAAGAAAAAGAAAGAAAGAAAGGTGCTAGAAGAAATAGCAATCAAAAGCAGAAGAAAAGTTATCGCCGCGATCTGGTGGTAAAACCGCTCAAAAAATTCTTTTTCAACTTTTCGAACGTTCACTTGTTCTACTCTCAGAATCCTCTATCTTTCTCTTTCTTCCTCTCCCTCTCTCTCTCTCTCTTTTATTTTCTCTCTGTTTTCCTTTTTTTCCCTTTTTCTCGATCGTAAAATTTTCTTCTGCTCGTTCGAACGTCTGATTGGACTCGCTGTTCCGTACGCAATTACATCTCCCGTCTCATTTTATTTTCTTCTTTTCCCGTTACGTTTTAGCCTATTCTCACGGACGTATGAACACTCTCTTATCGGTATTTTACGTTGTCACGTACTCTTTCACGATTTTTCCTTTAGTCTCGTTTAATACCACGTTTAAAATAAAATCATCTCGTTAAATTACTTTACGATATAATATATTACATTTTAATAAAATGTACGATCAAATAAAATTGTTATTAATCTATTTTAATAAATGGTAAGATATTTACGTCGCTCCGAGGAAAGCTTTTCCTTCTTTTGGCAACGGCAATTAAAAATGTATTAAGAAGCCGGGCTTATATCATTTAAGCATCGTAATCGCATGATCGTCCGTATAGAGGTGAAAAGTTCTAGGGAGTAGAAACGAGACGACACGACAGGAAATTTACGCTTATCCCAAGTTAACTACGGGAAAACGGACGTAAATACTCTCTCTCTCTCTCTCTCTCTCTCTCTCTCTCTCTTTCTCTCTCTCTCTCCTTCTCTTTCTCTCGATGCAGTTTATCGGCCGCTTCCTTTCTCGTAATAACGTTAAGCATCCACCTTAGGCGAGAAAGTGCAGTGATTCGATGCAAAACTTTGGATCGCTCGTAGTTGAATGAAATTACCTAAGCTCTCCTTGGAAAATTAACTTTCGCGAGAGATTTCTCACGCTCTATCGTTCTATCTATGACATATAAGTCGTCCTCTTTCTCTTCTATACTTTTCTTTTCTTCATAGCTTTCATTCATCCGCTTTCTCATTTAACATCCACCACCATAATTCCTTTATTCTTTCAGGAGTCAACGAAATACCTTTATAGTTGGTAAAATTCTTCTAGGGTGGTGTTGTGTCGGTAGTCTTGAGAATGGAGTCCGCATCCACTCTTGATTGAATGAAACTTTCAACCTCAAGAGTCTAACTCTGAAGAGTGAGAGTGCGATAGAATGGAATGGAAAAGGGACAACGGGAGAAACTCTGCTATTTGTGTATGTCTGTATGTATAAGAGAGAGAGAGAGAGAGTGAGAGAGAGTGTCAAATAGAAGTGTACCTGTCTATTGGTATAGGAATGTTTGAATACAAGTAGGAACGTGCGTTGAAGATGTGTAGAGAGAGAGGGAGAGAGAGAGAGAAAGAGAGAGAGAGAGAGAGAAAAGGGAGATATCTATAGTATGAGAAGAAGAAAAGTGAGAGCGCAAACTAGATGGAGTACATCTAAAACTTACCAACTGTACGAACTTTAGACTTTGCGAAAACTTGTATATCCAACTAAGGTGTGGTATTAAGTGATCGTGCAAACCTGGATCGAGTGGTTCCACCTTTTACCTACTTCGACCGATCGCTTCTTCAAAATCTAAACTATCCTTCAAACTCTTGTTATAGGGGCAATTACTAATACAAACGTACAGTTCTTAACTGTACGCTCGCTATTAATTGTAAGAACTTATGTATGTAATTATTTTGACAAAGTTTCGATCATATTTTTAATCCTCGTCAGATTTTGTTTTACATAAACTCGTTCGTCGAACAGAACAATATTTTTTTATTACTTTTCGTTCGTTCGTTTTTGTTCTTTTTTTTTTGTTTTTTTTTCAAAGGATAAATTTTTCTTAACGATAATACTTTTTAACGATACGATCGTTAACAATTAGAACAGTGACTTTTAAATAAATCTTCTCTTTTCTATAATCGTTCATACTACTTTTGGCAATGCGATTCTACATTGTTCGTGTTTATATCCTTTAAATGGCATTTATTACCGTTAATGTACCATGAAATTCTTTATCCGTTCGAATATAATAGGCGAACGGTCACAAATCGAGTGGAGTAACTACTTTAAGAAACGAAGATGACGTTGCTGACGCCGTCACACTTTGAAATGTTCCGAGAACTCACATTGGAGACATTGTATTTTCATCGGTTTCACTCTTTCTCTTTCTCTCTCTTTCTTTCTTTCCCTCTTTGTTATAATCCTACTTCGAGGATCAAAGTGAGTTTACGGTGCTCGTAAAAGTAAAATTTACGTTCGTTGTAAAATCGAAGGAGAAAGAAAGAAAGGGAGAGAGAGAGACACAAGTGAAAAGGACGAAGCACATCGAGAGATTTCACGGGCCAGACGTACTTACGGTTCCGCGCCCTTCCAACTACGACCTTATTCCTTTTAGAGAGGGTACTTCCCTATCCAAAACGGGTCGACGAAAACCGTAACTACGAATTTAGAATTCTCTCAGGTACGCCAAGATCTTCTCAACGAAGATTGTAACCGCACGGCTCCGTTTATCTGATTTAGTTCCACCACCTGTTCTTACCACGTGTGATGAAAGATGATGCGCATTAAACGGAATAAATAAAAAGATGTATACGTGTGTGTGTATATATATATACACATACATATATATATATATATTTTTATTTATTTATAAATCTAAAAGTCAAAATAGAAATGTTATATTAATATTTCTTTAAATAATTTAACTAAACAAATTAACATTTATATCGATCAATTTATTCATTTCATATTGATTATAATTAAAAAGAAAAAAGAAAATGGACAATATAAAAGAATTCGAAATTAATAAAAAATACGTCGAATATTCTATTCGTTATTTCTCATATTATGTATGTATATATATATATATATATATATATATATATATATATATATATATATATACATATATTGTGGTTTTTATATTTTCGCTGAAGATTAAATCATAAAGGAACGTATAAAAGATATTTTTTCCTCGGAAAAAAGTTGAACGACGGAGTGTTAAATTTCGAACATTTCGCGCCGCGCAATGCGTCGACAGAAGAGTGAGTAAGTCAGAAAGAGGGAGAAAGAGAGAGAGAGAGAGTGAAAGGGAGAAAGAGAGAGGATAAGGTGTGACGGGGGTGGTACGGAAGGGTAGTGGTCTCATAAAGCGTCGCGACGAGTTCGCTGCTCCGTCAGTATGCGTCGCGACGTCCACTGAGAGCGCAACGTTTGTTTTCGAATCGCTAATAAGTTAAACACGTGTTTTCTCTTCTAATTTCAAATCTTAGTGAATAATATATCATCATCGTTCGATAGTTATCGTTAAGTGTAATAAATGAACTGTTTCGAAGCGAGAAAAAAATTAATTTCGAATAATCTCACGTGGAAAAGTGTTAAAGCGATCTCTTACGATCTTGTGTACGTTTCGCGTGTCAAAGTATGTGTGACAAATTATTGGGAATTTACTCGAAATATATCGATGCACGGAAAGACCGGTATGTCGTTCGTTCCGAAGTACCTATGTTTGTTACAATTTTTTTCATTAATTTTTAAACGTTCGGTCGAAGTTTAAAAACAAGAAAAAAAAAAGAAAAAAAAAAAGAAAAAAAGAAGAAAAGAAAAAAGAAAAGACGCCGTGAGAAATCGTTTTTTTTTCTTTCTTTTTTTTTTTTTTTTTTTTTCTTTTTTACTACTCTCGCGTTGACTCTGGTACTTAACTTCTAGTGTTAACTTTCATTCGTTTAATTGATTCGTACTACTTTTTCGTCGACTCGTACCACTTTTCATTGATTCGTACCACTTCGCGTTGACACGCACCACCTTACATTGACACATACTACTTTGCGTGGACTTGTATTACCTACATTGACTTGTACTATTTGACACATTGTATACATTGACTCGTACTTACTTATATCAATAATTTCTCGAAAATCGAACAATATTAAATTGCAATTATCTCTAACTTATTGCTCGCTCGTTTTTCCTCTTACGAAAAAGAGAACGCCCTTTCATGTGTCCCATAAAGGACGCACTTTATGAGGTAGCCGTAAGTGTAATTTAAAGTTTTGCCGTCGTGAACCAAAAGGAAGAAAGAGAATGGTAAAACGAACAGGTAGCAAACGTGAAAGTCCAGTCTAAGCGCGGGTGGTAACGGTAATGGTACTAGATATAATTCACGGTAATTTCCTGGTATAAGAACACTACCGACGATGTAATCCTCCGACTACACGGATAGGGCGGCCTCAAAGACAAAACTTAATTCATTTCTGCTGGCGAAGGTTTTAATGCGCGTACAGCTGCAGTCTGAAAGTTCGCATACGAAAGTCTCTTTCTCTTTCTTTCTCTTTCTCTCTCTCTCTCTCTCTCTCTCTCTCTCTCTTGAATTCTCTTCGCTCTCGAATTCTCTTCGCTCTCGAATTCTCGTTGAATTATTCATGGAAACGGGCAATTACAATTTTCTCAGGTTCCCGTACGTTCGAGTAACGTCGAAGTAAATTTAAGAGGAATTTCGTGTAGATATCGACACGCATATCCACGAAACCGAAAGAAATGATAATTGGAAGAACGAAGTGCCAATATTGTTTGTCTAACGGACGTATCTTTTCAATCGCGATAATTCGATACGATTTTAATTAACAATTAATAATTGTAACTAATTACTTCCAATGAATATGAATTTATGTCGATAAATTTTTTGCGAAAAGGGCCTAACCCTCTCCTTTCCCTCCCCTCTCCTCCCCCCTCCATCCAGACTTACGAGCAAACGGGAAAATTTTCAAAAGGTTTCATGTTTCAAGCTAATACTAAAGAAAGAAAAAAGAAAGAAACGAAAAGGAATAGAAACAGAAATGATCGTCATCGCGATTAAAAAATGTCGATTAAAACATAAAAATAATCGGGAATACTTTGAATGTTCGCAGTAAAATCGTTATTATGAGCACGAGTCTTAACGTTGGAGCCTCGGGAGCGTTATGGGATCGTTAGACAACTCGTCGGCCGGTGAAGAAAGGACGACAAGAATGTCCTGCGAGAAGGCATCACGACGCCTGAGATATCTGATAGCAAAGGCAAAAAGATTGGGTCTAACACCGAAGGAAGTCGCGGAGTTGCCGGCGATAAAGAGACTCGTACCGGGACGCGTTATGTCGACCACGAGGACGACATTATTTATGATCGTCCTGATCCTTGGAGGAAGCCTTATACTTGCTTTCCTTTGTGCCCCTTGCATCGCCAGAAGCAGAACCTGAGGAAGGAAGAATACGCTACTACACCGTCGTTATATTTTTTTTCTTCTTATTTTTTTTTTTTGTTTTCTATCTTTTTTTTTCATTTATTTTTCATTTATTTTTCTTAGGTAAACAAGCATTTTTTGCAATTTTATTCCCTTCATATTATTGTCCTCTCTCTCTCTCTCTCTCTTTCTTTATTTTTATTACTCGAATTATTACCATATCACCGACGTTTCCGATATTCCAACGTGTTAACTTATTCATTCATTGACGTTATTATTTCGTTGATATTCTAAACACAAATGTACATACGTTCGTATTTTATGGACGTCTCCATTGAAGCAGAAAATTTAAGAAAATTTGATTATACGAGGAGTTGGATTCGAATCAGGTTGTCGAATTATTTCTAGAACAGATGTACTTCATTTTTTATCATTTTTATGAATAGAGAAAGGATAGAGAAGAGAGAGAGAGAGAAAGAGAGAGAGAGAAAGATAATGAGGGGCGACAGTTGCTTGTTAATTCGTTTTGCATTCGTTTACGCGACATCGCGGGACGCGCTTGCACATGTGGATAAAACAGTTCATTTATTAGTCCAAGCACACTTCATTTTCTTCCTCGAAATGACTCGAAAAGTCATAAAAATTTATGAATCAAGGGAGAAAGTTATCATCGTATATATTCTAGTTTTTGATATCGCACTCATGATTCCGCTTTTGATCTGATTCATATAAATGTTGTATAAATTTTAACATACCATTATTATATTTATATATATATATATATATATATGTACATACACACACATTACTAACTAAATTCACACGCCTACACGATATTCTAGATTTTTAGCTTTTTGTTCTTTTGACGTCGTTTCGTTCCTTCTTCTAAGACTTTCAACTCTTACATTTTTACTCAAAAACGATGTGAAAAAGTCCATCCGGTTGCACACGAATCGGATTAACTCGTTTTTGAAAGCATCAGAAGCCTTTTCAAAGCAACTCACTCTTTTTCTCTCTCTCTCACTCTCTCTCTCTCTCTCTTCCACTCTTTCTCTAGTTTTTATCTTATCTCTGTCTCTCTCTGTCTTTCCCTCTATTTCTTTTTCCTTATCTCTCTATTTCTTATTTCGATCAATTTTATTACATACGAATCCAAACACATTTTTTTTTATCTAATTATCGTCATCATCATCCTCATCATGCACGATTATAACTCGAGATCCTCATTGAATATTTCAAGATAGCCAGGAATTAACGAAATACCAGCAAAATTATGAACGTAATTTAGTGGAAACCCGTGGCGGAAGGGAAACCGCTGTGCGTTAAAACAATGGCCGGGATACGGTGCGAAAGTTCACTTCATCCCCATTCTTCGTCATTGAATTTTCCCGAGGTACATACTCTATTTTGCCCTTGTTCCATAATTTATGTGCCTATGCTGTATCCTTCAAACGGGATTCGTTTTCGATTCGTGTACAATTTTTTCAAGATACCCATGTAAAAACTAAATAGTATATAGTTATATATATATAAAGATTTCGTGAAAGGAAAGAAAAAAAAGAACAAAAGAAAAATGATAAAAAAAAGTAGAAACTTTAATAATAACAATAATACCTATCGTTTTAAGTTTCATTGCATTTTACGTTCCATTTAAAATTGCATTTTACAAATAATTACACCCTAATATTCTGCAAGATATCTCGTAAAAGCTATGCGTCAGTTATGCGTGTAGATACATAGTACTCAGTAGTATAAGATAGTATAAGATGGTACTTAGCCTTAGTCGAGGCTAGAAATTGCATTCTCAGCCGCAAGACGCTTCCGCGTGTGCTTTTGGAGTCCTATAGTGAATCGAGTAGCTATAGTGGTGGTAGGTAACGAAGGCTTTGGTACGCCGTAACCTCGAAGGAAGGAACCTAGAAGGGACTTCGAAAGCTTCGCCTCGCTTTGCTTTCGACCTACGATAGCGTGGCTGGCGTGCACACTTTGAAGAAGGGATTCCTACTTCTCCTCGCAAACTCAAGCTCCTATTTCGATCAAGAGTGCAGGGAAACGTCGTTATCCGGAACCATTACCAACGAGAACTTCGCATTTTCGCACAAGCTCCGGGCGAGCTTTTTATTTGTCCGATCGTCGCGCACTCCCACATTTGATCCGCCTTGAAAAGGTCGAAGAGCTTTGCAAACTTTAAAAGCACCCAGGTCTTGCTTGGGCCTCTATTTATCTATCTATCTATCTATATATCTATCTATCCATCTATCTATCTATCCATCTATCTATCTATCCATCTATCGATCTATCTATCTATCCCATCTATCCATCTGCTTCTATCTCGCTAGAATGTGCTTCGCTATAAGCTCGCTTCGGTTAGAGATCGAAGGATGGAAAAGTAGGTCGTCCATTATGCATTATGCGTTTCGAATAAATCTGGATAAATTCTCTCTATTCGAGACGGGAAACGATAACGAATCCTTCTTGTTTATACGTTCTCGCTTTCGAGATCATATATATTTTTATCTGTACATCGGTTACGTATTACGAATTTAAATTTTCTTTCTTTCTTGCTTTTTTTTCTTTGTTTTTTTTTTTTTTATCTCTAACGAGGAATTCGAAAGAATAAATAGAATTGGAAAAAAAAGAAGGAAGGAAAGGAAAATAATGAATAAAATTATTATCGATCTCGTCTCGTTTGTTTCAGGCTAACTCGAGGACGTCTACGAGATCTACGATTCTTTGGAAACTGAATATGCTCGTCGTGTATCCTACACGATTTTATTTCAAAAGCGTATAAAATATATATATATATATATATATATATATATATATATATATATATATAATAAAAAATTAAAAAGAAAGGAAAAGAAAAATCTCTTACGAACGCTAATGTGACGTTAAGAAATCGGTGATAAATGAGTGACCGTGACGAAGGTAGAACGATCTTTATCCCACGGACTAACAAATTGATCGGAGGTGTGATTCGTGGTGATATTAGATATATAATATTTGGTAGTTACGTAGGAAACAAAAGGATATAAGCAGAAAGACAGTTCCTTATTGTGTTATAACTTGGTTGCTTTTCTCTTATGCTTCTCATCTTTCTTTTCCTTTTGTCTTTTTTTTTGCTCTCTCTCTCTCTCTCTCTCTCTCTCTTTCTCAAATTATAAAGAAACTTTTTATCAAAGTAAAGGAGTGTACCAGAAGGAATATGTCTTTCATTTTACTTCATATATTTTTTATTTTTTATTTTTTTTTTTATTTCTTTTTCATAGATATACTTGCCAGGTTAGTTTAAATGTAATACGTGGTGTAGCATAAAAGTAATGCGAGATTTATAACGTATAAAATTTTACCGTAAACTTTTTATAATTCCAGGATTTTCATTTTTACGAAAATAAATAAACATTTACGCGTATGCGAATGTTTCTAAAAGGACAGAATTCTGTTAGGAAACGTTGTTTAATTTACCGTAAACGTTAGGTATAAATAAACAACAGTCAGTAATTAATATCATAATAAATCAACGTACATTAAATACTATAGAAAATCCGACTAAATTCATTGTCGCCTTTAACAAAATTAATCCAATTACTTTTACGCCACATCGCATATCTGCGTTGTTTGTGTTACATTTGAAAATGAGAGCATCGATAAATTGGACAATATAATTGTATAAGTATAAACGTGTTTCTCCGGGAGTAATGTCAATGATTCGCCCGTGTATGATTCGACTAATTGAAAAAAAAAGAAAAAAAGAAAAAAAAAGAAAAAAAGAAAAAGAAAAAAAAAGTACCTATCCAATTGAATTGTATAACGCTAATTAGGATTTCGCTCGAACCGTACCAATGATTTTCGAACGTTTTATCGGAGTCGTGTGAAACTTTACTTTTATATGTGATCAAATAAATTTTTAGGAAACTCAAAAAAGATCTTATATTTATTTCCTATTTGTTTTGACCTACATTAATAACCTTGGACGAAGTAAACACATTTTTTTAAATACTTTCCATCAGAAAAAAAAGGACAAAATAAAAATTAAAAGATATTATTAAACATGTAAAAATATTAAGTTTAACGATCGAACACTTTTTTCTGTTTACATTACATGCAAGCTGTTATTTTATTGTGAAATAATGAACTCTCTTTCTTTATCACTTTCTCTCTCTCTCTCCCTCTCTTTCTCTCCCTTTTTCTCTTCCTCTTTCTCTCTTTCTCTCTTTCTCTGTTGTACTTGCACGTTTTTGCTTTTTCATCTCTCTCTTTCTCTCTCTCTCTCTCTCTCTCTCTCTCTCTCTTTCTCTTTACCTCCCTCTTTTCCTCTTTCTTTTTCTCTCTAAAACATACAAGAGCTAAGGTGTAATTTTAGCAGACGGTTTGCTCCCCATAAAGACAATATTATCCCATCGCGTGCGTGAGCAGCTTTCCGATGTAACGACAATACGCTTTGCGTGCCTCTGCACGCGCATTGCATCGCATCGATGCACCTGTCGGTCGTATTCCACATTCCACCTCACTCTCTCCATCTCTCCTTCTCTCTCTCTCTCTCTTTCTCTCTCTCTCTCTCACTCACTCTCTCATTCACTCACTCACTCACTCACTCACTCACGCGAAACTATGCGGACAGCTGCACCGTACGCGATCCTTCCATCAAGAAAATAGCGTATCTAAGGTCACGTCTTTTCTCAATTTTTCTTTTCACTAGTCTCCACATCATCCTTCGTTCGTTTTCCTTAAAACTAGATTTCTTTTTTGCCTTTTTTTTTTCTTTTTTTTTTTTTATACGTCGAACAAGTTGCTTGCTTTTTTCTTTCTTTCTTTCTTTCTTTCTTTTCCTGTTCTCTTTTTTTTCCTTTTTCCTTTCTTTTTCTTTTTTTTGCTCTTTTCTTTTTTCTTTTAATTAGCATCGTTAATTTGCGTAAGTGCACGATCGCTTCTCATCTGACTCATCGTGGATGAAGTTTTGCTCATTACTTAAGTAGCAAGTACGTCGACGGCCCTGGCAATTTACGATTGTCCAGCTGAGTGCGGTCGATTTTCCATGGATTACGAGTATAACTATACGAATATAGCTTCAAGTATATGTCTCTACTGTATTATACATATATATATATATATATATATATATATATATATATATATATATATATACATACGTGTACGTGTATATCCCGTTAACATGGAAGACGTACTGATGTATGGCTGCCCGGTCAAAGTTCTTGCCAAACACTCGTTAGACGAAGGCTGCCGAGGCAAAGGGTGAAACAGCCGTCGTTTCTCTCCCTTCTGTTGCTACCCAAACCATTCCAACTCTTCCTTTTCCCAACGAAACTTACAAGGTATGGAGAGATGGAGAAAGGCGGGCTGACTAGCGAAGAGGGTCGGGTAAAGGGGTGATTGGGTCGAGTTGGCTTCGGATGCGGCACGTTCGGAGACGAGCTTGTCTTTGTGTTTAACACGAATTAAGGAACAAACAGGGAACGTTCGTATCGCGAGCATTTTGATATTTTAAAGGAATTTAGCAAAGCTCGAACCTTTTTCTTTTTTTTTTTCTTTTTTTTTTTTTCATTTTTATTAAATATCTCTGGATATGTAACGGATGATTAGTAGATAATTTGAAAAAAAAAAGAAAAAAACATCAATTACTCTTTCTCTAGGTTTTATTTCTTTTCTCTTTTTTAATTTTCATTTTCATTTTCTTTTTTTCTTTTTCTTTTTATTTTTCATATCGTAAAACTACAAATCCCTTTTATATTCCTCCCATCCTATGTATAATTATGTATCAGCGTTAGTTTGTCATAGATACGATAAAATCTTGAAAATAATCAGAACGGTAATCGTAATCAGAGTTTCTCTTAGAGATATGATACGATGATAAAGAGGATCTCCTGCAAAATAACGCGAAAGGATCATCCTTATGAGGTCGAGAGAACCTCGGTTTTAGAGAAAATGATAATGGAAATTTCGTAACGACGAAGGAAAGATCGATATGGAAGAACGACGAGGTTGATTATCGATTCGTAGAAAAAGGGGGAGGGAAGAGGGAGGGAGAGGCGGGAATACCAGGAAAATGTACGACGAAAGTTTTGCGGCTGCCGTCGTACGTGGTAACGTTAAGAGGATCGGAATAAAAAAAAAAAGAAAAAGAAAAAAGAAGAAAAAAAAAAGAAAAAAGGAAAAGAAAAAAAGAAAAGAGAGAGAGAGAGAGAGAACCAAAATAGAAAGACAGAAAGAAAAGGAGAAAAGTACAATAGTATAAGTGGACAGACAGACAGTATAATCGGTGGAATATACGCGAATAATGGAAGAAAAAAAATATATAGATATAGTTTTCTTTAGTATGACCAGTAAATACTTTTACTTAATCTTCCTCCCTTCTTCCTTCCTTTCTTCCTTCCTTCCATTTTTTAATAGTTATAATTTTCAACGTTATAATTTTCATTCGTGCTAAGTATAGAGAATTTTCCTAACGAGACCCTCCCCCTGTGAGCTCGGCTTTACTTCTAAACGAGTAATAATAAAGTGTGTTCCGAGAACTAAACCTTCTCTCTTCCCTCTACCTTGTATCTCCTATTCCTTCTTCTACCTCTCAAACCAACATCTTTCCTTGTGTCCTCTACGGTGGCACAACTCGAGCGCAAAGGAATGCAATTTTCTTCGGCAAGTGCAATCTTCCTTACGTATCTCCGAACGGTACGGCTCGTTTCTTTTCCTAATCCAGGCTCCCAAGTAAAAAAGTGTCTCATTCTTTCTATATCTCATTTTTCTTTTCTAATTATGCGTCTTATATTATACAATAGTATAACATAAGGTTAATACAATAATATAATATGATATATATATATATATATATATATATATATATATATATATCATATCTTTTTCATTCTCCTTTATAACGATAGGATATATAAGATTTCAAATTTTCATAATCATCGAGATTTTATCGATAATTTTGTTTTTTTAATTTGTTAATTTTTTTTTTTTTATAAGAGGAAAAAAGAGAACAAAGAAAAGAGAAAAAAGAACTTATTATATATTCGCAACTATCTACCTTCGAAAAGGGAATACACTCGCACGTAGGAGCGTGCGCATAACCGGAAAACCCGCCGAAATTTCATTAAAGTCTCTCGCACGATACCGCACTCCATTAACTCGTAGAACTAACACTATTACACTGAGAGAATCGTAGTAACTGCCGTAATCACTGCGGCGACATTGCAGCCACGATGGAGGCGAATGCGGGATATACCGTTTTTAATTTCCCCCGTTCCCCAACCTTTACTCTCTCACCGCCCCCTCCCCACCCCCACCTCACCCCCGTCATCCTCCCCTTCCTATCTCAACCCGTACCCACTTCCGCAGCCCCAAAAGATTACATTCGGTCTTTACGATTAGTCGAGATGCGATGTAGGTATACAGTTAACGATGTCTACGAAATGGCAAACTATCGTCCGAGTAACTAAAAATAGAAATAGAAATAAAACTAAAGAGAATTATACCTATGTTTAATTACTACGTATTATGTGCGATTATTTCAATTTTTTTCTTTTTTTCTATATCTATGTAGATGATGTCCGTCTGTCTATGTGTATATGTATGTATACATGTATGTATGTATACATGTATGTATGTATCTGTCTATCTGTCTATCTATCTGTGTATTTGTCTGTCTTTCTTTCTGTCGGTTTAATGAAATCTAGCCCGAATGGTAAAAACTCCAACCGGACATTTTCACGTTGAACCTTTGATTTATTAACTTTGTAGTATCATAAGAAAAAGAGGGATCGAGTAGAATTTTGCCTTCTCGTCGATCAACGTTAGAAACTGCTTGGCAATGTTTTAACGTCTCTCTGTATGTCGGTCGGGGTTCCATGAAAATCAGGAACGAATCCATTAACTGAAATACAATGTTTCGAATTAAAAATAGATTTCTTCTTCTTCTTCTTCTTCTTCTTCTTCTTCTTCTTCTTCTTCAACTTCCTCTTCTTTTATGTCGTATTTTTTTTCGGTATGAAATAATATATCACAGATCGATAGAGATTTATTTTCACAATTAATTTGAACGGCTGATTAAACTCGTCGAAGCCGGAACGTTCGATTATAGAAAGAGAAAGAGAAATAAAAATAAAATTTGTATCGTATGGAGATAAGCACTGATATTGAAACGACAGCTTCGATAACTCTTTTAAATGAATATATCAGTAATTGACTTGGTAAACGAAGAGAAAGACGAAACAAAAAGATAAATATGAGAATAGATTATTGCATATAATATCGATTCTAACGTATTCATTTATATATTACATAATAGATAATCGTCATTAATATCGACGCTTTAATTAGTTCACTGAGATTCGTTTTCAAGAAAGAATTGATATCCTTTATTCGAGAACGAGTTATATTATTTCGTTTCTCTAACGAATCGTTCTAAGATTGATTCGATTGATTAAATTTGCGAAGCGGAAGAACGAAAGAAAGAGAAAATAAAAAATAAAAAAAGAAAGAGAAGAAAAGATAAAAAAGATAAAAAAAAATGCTTACGGTATACTCCATCGTATACTCCCGACGAACTACTACCGCTAATTATCATGAAGGAAGGTCAACGAAGCAACCGCGTGTCGTTTCCCGTGTCTCGGTAAGAATATAATAAGTGGATCCGAGATATTCCAGTCACGTGGCACAAGAAACTTCTTCGTAGTTGCGCCAGTAATTGAAAGAGAAGACCACCCTTGCGAAACCCTACGCTCGCACACCTTCCTCTAATGTGTACAGCTGAGAAAGTCTCAAGAGTTCTTCCATCATTATCTGTGTATGTGTATATATATATATATATATATATATATATATATATATATATATATATAACTTTTCTTATTTCCTAGAAAATATGGAAGAGAGAGAGAGAGAGAGAGAGAGAGGAAGGGAGAGAAAACTTGTTTATCCAATGTCTGTGATTCTTATCTTATTTCGCGTGTCATTGGGAATTTTGTTTGATTTAAAAGTAAACGGAAAGACATACTTTTTTCTATATATTGCAAGAAATATATATATATATATATATTTACCCATAGGTGCCTACGTGATAGTTGTACGTACAATTTCAAAAGAGATTTTTTTTATTTTAATCGTTGATATCAGTTCGTTACAAATTTCAAATAGTTCGTCGAGGAGTTTAATAAAATCGGGGAGAAAGAGATAACGATGAGAAAGTAACAAAGAGAGCGAGAAATTAAAAAGAAAGATGATAAAAAAAAAAAGAAGAAAAGTAAAGTAAAGCTCATCCCCTTACTTTCCGTTACGATAGAGAGAGAGAGAGAAAGAAAAAGAGAGAGAGAGAGAGAGAGAGAGAGAAAGAGAGAGTTTTTTTATTCTCGATGAGAAAAGCGAGCTAGTTTTTTAGTTCCAGGTGGCTCGATTGGAATTAAACTCGGGGATCATCTCGTTCGAGGCCATGAAGATCGATTTCAAGCGTTCTATGGAGACGTCGAGAGGACAATTAGTCCTAAGGGATTCTGTGCGCGGACCTCGAAATATCTCCTTTTCTTGCTATAATCAGAGAAAATCCTTTCGAAGTCGATAGACCTGACCTATGGGGTGCAGCCTTTTAGCAAACTTGCTTTTCTTTTTTCTTTTTTTCTTTTTTTTTTCCGATCCTCTCAGCAAACATACGATGATATATATCACTTCACAGAAAGTTAAATCATTCGAACGAATTCGAATTAATATTAGAATAATATTTTTATCGATAAATATACTTTAACATAAAAAGATTTTGATTGAAAATTATATAAAAGATTTTATATTTTCATTAAATGTCCATATAATATAGATATACGTATGAATGTAATACGGACAAGGGAGATTTTACGAATAGAAAATTTTTATATTATCACCTTGAATCATGATAACACACGTCGCGAGCTGTTCTACCGAAACTAAGTGCCAAGTTATACAACTATTTCTGGCTGGTCGAAAGCATAAAAACTTTCTTAATATAAACTTCGTCTATCAACGAAGAGAAACCTCAGATGGATTTTATTCCCGAGCTGATACTATAAGCACATACATGAAACTGTTATTCTTAAATGTATGTTATTATTATATTTTTTTAATTTCTTTTTAATACCTTCAATTTCTTCTTTGTTCTTTTTCCTCATTATCTTTCTTCAAATGGACGATACATTTTAGTCGTAGACGATATTATCAAAAAAAAAAAAAAGAAAAGAAAAAGTAAAAAAGGAAAGAAAAGAAAAAGAGAAAGAGAAAGGTAAAAAAGATAAGGGAAGAAAGAAATCGCTAAAATCCAAATCATGTATAATCAAGTTCGGTACTATGAACGATCGAAAAGTTCGACAGGGCCGATAAATTTAATCGAAAAGGTGAACATCGAGGCACTACTATTGAGTTACTCAATGAAGTAACTCGATGAAGTATACGATGGAAAGTTTTTCACGTAGGTGGAAAATGACGTGCATTGCAATTATGGTACATGAAAGGGTACCCAACCTTCTCTTTCTCTCTCCCGTTGCGTCTCGAATTATTTCTGATATAAATTCATTATTTCTTTATGCGTGTGGAAAGAGAAGAGAACTTTTAAAAGGGTAGGGAAATTATATGAATCGAAAATTTCAATCTATTTATTTGTACAGGATCGGCCAAAAGTTCTTATAACGTGATTATAAAAGAGTCAAAATGACCTATCTCGAAAAAAGTAATTGATTTTTAAATATCATTTAGAAACTTTTGCCACAACCTGGATCACTCATAACCACTTAGAAACAAATCATGTCGTACGGATGAAGGATTCGTTTATGAGGAATTTAATATTCTCTTTGAAGTAACTCGAAACGTACAAATGTATATACGTGTATGTATATATAACATGTATGTAAGTATATACATAGGTATTACACATATTTCTAAATGATCCATCGTATGTACAATGTATATATGTATGTATACATGTATGTAAATATACTCATGTGTACGTATGTATCTATGTATATATATATATATATATATATATGTATGCATGTATGTATAGGAGAGAGCGAGAAACTTTGTATGCAAGGAAACATAGATCGAAATTGTAATAAATATGTACATATATATGTAGTAACTATAAATAAACGATCAACCCCCAAAACGGATTGTACGACGAGGCATAGAATCTACTATGTTTATGTGGATCGTACATGGTTTTATGAAGGAAAGGGTGAGAAGGGTGGATCTCCAAATGGTGCCTCATAACAGATTCTTCCTATCCTACGGCAATCATTCAAGCATGTTATGAGAGACATTCCCGACTGGAAGAAACTGACCCACTACTATACTCTCGTACCGTCACGTGACATCTAATATCCTTTTGCGCCTTCGTCGAGACGAGCTCCAAGAAATTATCGTGAGAGAGCAATTTAAATGCCCCTAGCCTTATTGGAAATGTCGCAAAGAAAAAGGAGAAGAAGTAGAAGTAGAAGTAAAAGAAGAAAAAGAAGAAGAAGAAGAAGAAGAAGAAGAAAGTAAAAGAAGAAAAAAGATCGTACCTTCGCGGGAAAAATAATAATTTTTTTAAGCTCCTAAAATAAATTTGATATACAGTTCTATTTACGATATTACGATATCATTCCCTTGCTGATTCTTACCGTATTAAATTTAAAAATTAAATTACTATTGTATCGTACCATAAGATCATTTACGACATAGCTAAAATTAATTGTAACATATAATTTATTCTTTAATTTTTTTTTTTATTCTTAAAAAAAAAAAAACGATTGATATTCCAAAAGATATATGAGAGAAATGATAAAACGATCGACAAAAATAGTAATGTTGAAAATAATGAAATATAATAAGCTTATAAACGAAAGCTCGCGTTTGTACGAGGTGGTGATCATCTCGTTAGCTTATCTTCTCGTAACGATGTAAGCGTAGAAATTTACACTGAACGAGCGAAGGGTCACGCTCTCTCGTTAGGAATATCAGTGCACATCGATGCTCCGAAATATCATCGATTATCTGCTATTTGATTATCCTCGCGAATACTGAAATCCTTTACGAGCAAGGTAATATTGCGGTTACGCGTGCGTGTATTATGCGTGTATATATGCCCATTTGAGAAACGAGAATCTATTAATCTAGTATCGATTGAACCAGGATATCGTAATATCGTATCGTACTTCGAACGATATCCTGCAGGACATCGGCTTTACGTTAGGTAATATCTGCGTTGCTAGTCAATATCAAGACAATATCTGTATTAGTAGCTCACATTATAAGTTATCTCAACGTTTTCACAACCGTGTTCGATGGCTCATGTTCGATCGATAAACAGATCAATAGATCTACCTATCTATCTATCTATTTGTCTATCTATCAATCTATCGATCGTGCATTGTTCTATTGTTATTATATGTATGCACGTAGTATAAAGGTAATTCATTTGATACATTCCCAAAGGATTACCATCTCGAAATTTTTCACGATCGAAGATTCTCGTATGATAGAAAATAAAAAAAAAAAAAAGAAAGAAAAAAGAAAAATAATCCATTAGAATAATATAAACTTATTCAAAAGTATTGTCAATGAACCATTATGAAAAGTATATATGTTAATATTTATATCTTATCACCATGACTATAACTCAAGTATTGGTTTTATTAAATAACCAAGTTGTATATATATATGATTATAATTTTCGCATAAAT